>NW_007729890.1:54552-193441 GCF_000696425.1 Galeopterus variegatus
GGATCCATTGCCGGACACGAAAAAAGACGAAAAGGAAAAAAAAAAAAAAAAAAAGCTGTAGTGTAGAGGTTAAGCACCTGTCCCTAGAGCACACTGCCTGCGTTAAGATCCCAGTTCTACTGATTATTAGCTGTGTGACCTTTGACAGGAGTTTTTCTGTTCTTTAACATCTTTGTGCCACAGTTTTCTTATCTGTATATGAGAATAATATACTTTATATTATTAATATAAATATATATTATATAAATACAATAAAATACCTTATAGGGTTGTTATGAGATTTAGATACGCTAATATGTGTAAAGCACTTAGAATAGTGCCTGTTACGCACTAACAATAGTTCAATTTATGAGAACTTACGATTAGCCAGTATGATTCGTATTAAAACACAAAGAGGACCAAATGACAGGTTTGTGGGCCTGATGTAGCCCATGGACTGCCATTTTGCAGCCCTTGATCCCCTGAGGTTAGGGGGGAAAGCAAGGCCCACAGAGGTTATATTCAGCTAGTTAGAGGCTGAGTTGTCAATGGGATCCAGGTTCTTCCCACTCCACTGCACTGCGTCCCTTTTAGTGAAAAGAGAGGGTCCCCAGGAGGGGCAGCAACTTGAGTTGAGAATGGATGGATGAAGTGTCGTGTCAAGTATTCTGCTTGGTAAACATGTAAGAAATAGAATTTGCCATTTACATAAATTAAGAATACATGCACACAAAAGGACAATTCAGATGTTTCAAGGACTCTGCAGACAAAGGATACATTTCAAATCCATCAGAGTGGTTTTGCCTATGCAAGAAAGAGGAAGGAGAGTGGGATGTGGAGATGAAATCGAATAAAGAAAAGAGGAGTGGGGCCTGGCACAGACCACTGATAATGTGCTATGAACTAGGAATGGGATTAACTCAACCTCCACCTGAATCTCTCTTCCCCCATTTTTCTCCCCCCAAAAGGCAGAACGGCCTCCTTCCCACCTCCTTCTCCCACTCCAGTCCTGTGGTCCATATGACCGGGCATATTGTCTCCTAGGTACGAAGAGAATCTGCCCTCCAAGTGTTTGACCAAGCACAAGGACCGGCTGAAGTCCCCCACCTCCCTGAATGGCCGGCGCTGGGTATTTGTGAGAAAGGGGCTGGATGACTTCAGGAAAGGCTGCCCCCTGCCCTGCAAAGGCCTCATCACTCGGGGCCCTGAGGAGGGCTTTCTGCCCCGGATTTATCACAGAGCCCCGCGACCTGCCCCAAAGAAGAGGCAGAACAAGTTGCCCAAGGAAGCAGCCCTGTCGTCCAAGCTCTCGTCAGCCCAGCGGGCCCGGGAGGCGTTCCTCCAGGAGGTGGCAGCCTGCCTGACCCCGCACCCCTTGGCTCTCTACCCGAATCTGCAAGAAGCTATGCCTGAAGAGGTGATCTGTCCTGGGGCTTGTGGGAGGGCCTTCACTGGGGCCCTGAAATACTTCTCTCTAGATGCCTATGGAGTCCCCTTGAGGGGGTGACATGCTTATAAGGAGGAGAGAAGCTTGTCTCCCCCAGGGTGAGGATCTCATGGGGCTTAGAGCAGCCTTCCCCTCTCTGCCCCCAGGAGACACGAAGGACAGCAACATACAAGCTGCTCCTTCTCCTTCCCAGGAAGCTGTTCATTGTGTGAAGGTACCGCAGACCAGAAACACGTGACTTCTCTCCCCTCGAGTTCTACCACTCCACTCTGCGTTGTGACTTTTTTGGGGGGAGAAAACAGTGGGAGGTAATTGTTCGGTCTTATACTTCTGTCTGTTTAGCCTGGCGTAAGGAGGTGTCCTGTAATACTAACAGATGGAGAGAATGAGTGTGGGAACTGGAAAGGTGGGGACAATCCACCACATCGTCAAGGTTAGGCTTGGGCAGCGGCTCTGTAATGGCACCAGCGGCCCAGGCTGCTTCTGACATTCAGCTGCATAATCCTAAGCATATGTCTCTTGTCCTTGTATCTCAAAATATCTCCACACCTCCAGGCATCGAGTGTGTCTTTCAGCCAAGAAAGTGGGAGGCAAAAGTGAAAGAGTCCTTGGCAGCTGACTCTGTCTTTTGATTAGGCTTTCCCAGTAAACATCTCATTCGTCTGACCACACCTAGCTGCTGGGGAGTTTAGAAAATTGTTTCTTAGTTGGGCATTACAGCCTTGAACAAAAGCTAGGTTCTGTTAGATTTAAGAGGAAAGGGCAGAATGGATATTGGGCAGGAAACTAGGAGTGCCTGCTGCTCCACCCCCACCCCTGCAGCCCGTTCCCTACACAGTGAGCAAGACGGTGGTTCAGAAAGGTAGACTGATTATGTCACTCCTCTGCTGAAAGCCCTCCACTGGCCCCTTTTCATGCAGATAAAGCCAAAGTCCTTGTCGAGGTCTGAGAGGCCCTGCACGTTCTGCTCCCCACCCCGCCCCTGCAAGAATGTTACAAATATGTCCAGTTCCAGTCTCTGTTTTTGTGCCTGGAACACTTGCCCCCAGGTGTCTGCTTGGCTTCCTCCTTCACTTCCTTCAGACCCTTGCTCAAATGTCCCCTTATTGGAGAAGCCTGTATAAAGTAGCCCTCCCCTTCACCCTCATTCTCTGTCCCTCACCGTGCTCTGCTTTTTATCTCAGTGCTTGTCACCACTGGGCTCCTCACTAGAATAAAAGCTCTACACGGGCAAGGACTTTATCTCTCTCTTTCTCCGTGTACCATCAATACCTGGCAGATGGCAGACACTCAACAAATATTTTTGAATGAATGAATAAGGGATCAGTGGCAGAGAAGTCTGTAGAAAGGACAGCTAGAATTGCTGATTAGTTATTTTCTCCCCGGGGCTTTGCTTCACTGCCTCCTGCAGGCCAGAGCTTCTGAGTCCATGACAAAGAGATTGTTTCCAGACACCTCAAGTGGACATTAACATGGCTTGGGATTGTGGCTCTTATTTCCTTTTCCTGTCTGACCTCCCCAAGTAGGTGTGCACTGTTGGCTTCTTTCTGAGGCAAGATCACTTATTGGGCTAAGATGGCCACCAGCAGCTCCAGGTTTAAATTCTACCCACTTAGCAACCGGGCAGAAAAAGAACACCATTTTTTTGCATGGTTCCAGCAAAATTCCACTGCCTAATTCCCATGGGTCTGATTTGGGTCATGTGTCTATTCCTAAGCCTGTCACTGTGGTTCTGATTGGCCTGGCCAGCCTGTGGCATGAGGATGGGGTCGGGCCAGTTTAGACCATGTGGGTTGACAGTGGAGGGAGAAGTGACTCTCCAAAGGGAAGTCTAGTTTCTGTTATTCATGGGAGGAAGGACGGATGCCGGACAGTCAAGACCCACAGAAATCCTTTAGAGGTGCTTTACTCAGTGGGGCATTTAGGGACTGGGGCAGGCCCAAAGCCGTGATCCACCTAGAGGAGGTGGGACTTGAGCACAAAGGCTGTATCCCTAATATCTAGGTGATGGGGGGGTTCATCCATGGCACCCGGCACAGTACTTGGCACAGAAATTGGTGAACAGCATTGATCGACTGAAAGGGAAAAGCAAAAGGACAAGTTGGTGGGTTATGGTTTAGAATAGGGGCCCCCTTTTTCAGCACATTTTTCTTCCCCTCTCAGGCTATTTTCTGTTTGTAGCTCCTATTAAAGGTGCTGGAAGAACTTGATCCTGACAGGAAGCTGGAGGACATGTGGGCTTATTGTCAGGACACCAGGAAAAGAATGAAGGAGCAAACAAAGCTTTTAAAGAAACGTTCTACCCAAGTCTACTTGGGACCATGAGTATTGTTCTCAGCCCCTCACTCAGGGCTGTCACCTGATGAAACACCCCAAGAATGACCTTCTCAAAGATTTTCATCTTTTTTTTTTTTAAGAAGCAAAAGGAACTCATTTCCCAGGGAGGAAGAAAAGGAGTCCTGGGTCCCATTCTGAATATCTGAATACTGCTTATTTCTTAATTGGATGCAATTTATCCAGCAATGGCGCTAACACAGGTGTCTCTATGACTCTTCTGGACAGGAGGAAAACTGCCAAAAACATGGTTAATTGGCCTGTAATGGCTCTTTGAATTATCTATGGCAGAAGCCCTTTTATTCAACATGGTTGAGGCCAGTTGTTGGTTGAATAACCAAAAAGAAAAAAAACAAACAAACAAACAAAAAAAAAAAGGGTATTGGGGATTGTAAAAAACGATACTAAAGTACTTGAAACATTTTATTTCATCCTAAAGCATAATTGTACATTCGTTAGTCTTTTAATGCAGAGCCTTTTTTGGGTATGACTCTACTGCTTGTATAAACCACACCAATAACACCACCTTCACGGAGCCTTTCCAAAGCAGTAAGCTTAATAGAAACATCTGGCCTGGCCGCTTAGCTCAGTTGGTTAGAGCATGGGGCTGATGACACCAAAGTGCAGGGTTCAAAGTGCTGAGCCTGTACTGGCTCAGCAGCCAAAAAAAAAAAGAAAAAAGAAACATCTCTTTTTGTATCACGTTCTTGTTTCCCCAATTCGTATATCATATAATTAAATAATGTAAATGCAATGATTAGTACACTTAACATAAATAGATTTGGGATACACATTTGACTTCTGAAACGTAGTGACCTCACAGGTGGGTGTTGAAGGCTGGGGTGTGCTGGAGCAGCCCATTCATGGCCCACGGGGACATTGACAGGGGTGTGGGCGGGCCAGTGTGATTGGTAGGGCATGTGGAGAGCTTTGCTGGTCACACGAGTTACCTACATGGAGCTGGATGAAGAGAGAATCCACGGTGTGAAATTATATGTGTTTCTTAGGGTGAGACCCAAGGGGAGGGAAATACACTGTTGTCTACCCCTGGTAAACTTGGGGAGAGCAACTGGGCATGCTCATCTCAGCCCTGCCCTTCATCCAGCTGGGAGCAAGATGGCCCGTGGGAAGCACAATTTCTCCTTGTTCCTCCATTCTAGAGGGGAGGCGCACTCCAGCCCTGGTCCAGCCCTGCTGGGGACTGGGTGGGAGAGGCTGCCAGTTGCTGGATTTCAGTGAGCAAGTCCTCTTGGTCCTGAAGCCATGTTCTCCATCATTGCAGCTGCTATTCATAAAGGTGATATTTTGGATGTCGTCTTTGTTCTTTGTTTTATTTTTGAACTTGCTCAGAAACTGGGTAGGGAAAAGAGATGAGTAATATATATATGTCTTCCCACCCCCATCCACCACACGCAGTATAGTTACTGCAATGAGCTTGGGCTTCTATACAATACAGGATCTGCCTTTCACTTTTGGCAGTTTCCTTGGTCAACGCTGCAGAAATCTCCAAGGCCAGGATTACAAATGAATGGGTTATCTATTTGAAAGAGGAAGAGGTAAAAGTACAGAGGGAATGAACAATATTGACATCTTAATAAATTATCATTTCATCTCACAGAATAAATATGTAATTACATAATGGTGAGTTTTTCTGTCAATATACGTATTAGTTTCTTGTGGTTGCTGTAACAATTTAACATAAACTTGGTGGATTAAAACAACAGAAATTTATTATTTCACAAGTTCTGGAGGCCAGAAGTCTGAAATCAGTATCACTGCGCTGAAATCAAAGAGTCAGCAAGGGCCGTTCCTCCCAGAGGCTCCAGGGGAGAATCCATTCCTTGCCTCTTCCAGTTTCTGGTGGCTGCTGGCATTTCTTGGCTTGTGGCCATATCACTCTGTCTTCAAGGTCACAGATCTCTCTCTGCTCTGTCTTCACATCACCTTATCGTGTGTGTGTGTGTGTGTGTGTGTGTGATCTCCCTCTGCCTCTCTCTTATAAAAATACTTGTGATGGCATTTAAGTCTCACTCAGATAATCCAGGATAATCTCCCCATCTCAGATTTCTTAACTTAATCATATCTGCCAAGACTCTTTCCAAATAAAGCAACACTCACTGATTCCAGGTATTAGCGCCTGTTCTCTCTGGGGGCCATTGTCAACCTACCACTGCATGAGGTGTTATCTCCCATCTTTAAACCAACTCTCCTTGACTGGATTGTCTCTCCTTTCCTTTAGAACAAAACTCCTTATAAAAGGCACTCCTACTCACTGTCTTCTTTTTTTCTCTCTTGAACTCACAGCAATCAGGCCATCTCCAGCTTTTCACTGAACCTGCCCTTAGTCAAAGTCACCATTGACCTCCATGTTACTAAGTCAGTTCTCAGTGATTACCGTACTTGATATATCAGTAGCAATTGACACAAGTAATAATGTCCTTTTTCTCATAACACTTTCTTCACTTGGCTTCTGGAATGTTCCTCTTTCTTGGACCTCCTCCTCCTTCATGGGCTTCTCCTTAGTCTTCTTTTACTGGTCCCTGTTCACCTTCCTTTTAACCTTGAAGCGCATCAGTTTCTGACATCATTTTGTACATTTACTCACATGAAGTGACCTAATTCAGTCAATCAGTATATGGATAATTTAATATTTCCCCTTGGATGTATAATTGGCATCTCACACTGGACAAGTCCAAAACTACACTCTTGATTTCTCCCCTACATCTGTTTCTCCTCTGTCTTTCCCAGCTTAGGAAATAACAATCCCTTTCTTCCAGTTGCTTCTGGAAGAATAGTTGCAATCTTCCAACAAATCTTA
Source organism: Galeopterus variegatus (assembly GCF_000696425.1). Classification (NCBI taxonomy): domain Eukaryota; kingdom Metazoa; phylum Chordata; class Mammalia; order Dermoptera; family Cynocephalidae; genus Galeopterus; species Galeopterus variegatus. The sequence goes on from NW_007729890.1 coordinate 61,131, forward strand.
ATGACTTTACCTTGGAAATATATCCAGAATCTCACCTTCTAATATACTACCAGTCTTTCTATATATATTCTTAGTATCGTACCATTCTATTCCAAGTTACCATCATCTCTTGCCTGGATTATTGCAACAGCTTCTTAACTGGTCTCATGGCCTCTATTCATGTTCCCTTCTCTCAAGTCTGTTTGTCACACAATAGCTAAAATTATTCTTTTAAAAACAACTCAGGCAGTGTCAATCGTGTGCTCAAAATTCTTCAATTAGTTACTTACTCAGAGTAAAATCCAAAGTCCTTACATTTGTCTCTAAGGTCCCATATGCTCAGGTCCTTGTTACCTCCCAGGCGTCACCCTATACTTCATACTATTTAGTCAGTCCTCTCCAGTCACGCTGGCCTCTTTGCTGTTCCTTGAACATGCTCAGCACACTCTCCGTGCCAGGGCCTCTGTACATGCTATCCTTTTCTGCGTGATATCTGCATGGTTTGATATTCGCACAGTTTGATCCCTTTCTTCTTTTGAGTCTGTGCTTAAATATCACTTTAGTAGAGAGATCTTCTCCATAAATAAAATGCCCCCTGCTGTCACTCTCCATCCTTCCTGCCATATTTTCTCTTTATCTCACTTATAATCACCTGCATATTTTTGTTTACCTCTTTTCTGTCTGTCTCTCTTACTAAATTGTAGGACAGCTCTATGAGGAAAGGGACTTAACTTTATATACAGCTGAATCCTAATACCTAATGCCTGGCACATTGTTGGTACTCAATAAATATTTGTTGAGTGAATGAATGGATAAGTTAATACATGAGTGCTATAAATTAAAGATACAGGATGCTATGAATAAAAGGTGGGTGTAGGGGAAAGCCTGTGGGAATAGGTCCCTGAGGAAGGGACATGTATGTTGAGACATGAAGGGGCATGAGGAAGTGCAAGCACTGCAGTCAGAACAGCATGTGCAAAGGCCCTGTGGCTGGAGGGAGCATGAGGAATTCATGGGACCGAGAGAAGGCCACTATGGCTGGAGCACAGAGAGTGAGGGACGGTGGTAGTTCCAAAACTTGGAGACACAGGCAGGGGTCAAGCCATGAAGAGCCTTGGAGGCTGTATTAAGATTTAAGCCTTTATTGGAGGAGTAGCAAGAAGCTATTGAACACAAGATGTGCAGATGAATGCCCACAGCAGCATAATCCCTCATAGCCAAAATGTGGCAGCAGCCCAAATGTCCATCAACTGGTGAATGGATAAACAAAATGTGGTATATCCATACAACAGAATATAATTTAGCCATAAAAAGGAATAAACTACTGATACATGCTACAGCATGGATGAGCTCTGAAAGCATTATGCTAAGTGAGATAAGCCAGACACAAAAGACCGTATATAATATGGTTCCATTCAGATGAAATGTCCAAAATAGTCAAATCCATAGAGACAGAAAGTAGATTAGTGGTTGCCGGGAGAGGGGACAGGAGAGATATGGAGAGTGACTGTGAATAGTTATGAGGTTCCTTTTGGGGTAATGGAAATGTTCCAGAACTAGATAGTGGTGATGGTCCCACAAGTTTGTAAACAAGATGTGAAAAAGCCAATAAATTATACACTTTTGAAATGGTAAATTTTAATGATATGTGGATTATATCTCAATTTTTAAAAAGAAGCTAATGAGAAGGCTTAATCAATTGAGGATGAAAGGTAGCTGCATTTGATATGCCCAGATTTACATTTTGAACTGAGCACTATGGCCACAGTGTAGAGAATGGATTAGGAGTTGAGGGGCCATAATTGAAGACACAGAGACACTAGCGAGGAACCTTTTGCAACGGAAGGAGAGTAGGAGACATCTCTCAGACTTATTAATGGGATGAATTTTAGGGATAAAAGAGAAAAATCACAGATGTTTCCTACTTGTGGATTATCCGAAGCTTTGGTAGATTTCTTTTTTTTTTTTTTTGTCTTTTGTCTTTTTCCGTGTCCGGCAACGGATCGCAACCCTCAGTGTTGCCCCCGTACCGGACCGGGACCGGCAACAGGATCGCAACCCTCGGTGTTGCTCCCGCGCCTCGCTCAGCCAGTGAGCGGGAACCGGTCCGTATGTGGGATCTGAACCCTCGGGCGGGAGCGCTGCCGCGCTTCCCAAGCGGCGCACTATCCAGTGCGCCACCGGGCCGGCCCAGAAGCTTTGGTAGATTTCAAGCACATTAATTTGGGCTTTTACCTGGTACCTGTCTTAATAAATGGTACTCATAATTTTAAAAGTCAACTTATAACTATAAAATGCAATATAGGTTTTAATTGTTATAACTAATCATGATATACTTGTCTTTATGATATTGATAATGGGAATGCAGTCTTGGAAAAATTGAAATATAATTTATATGAGCTTGCAAGAGAGTGTTAGAGATATATCTATTGATATCTGTGGGGGACTGGTTCCAGGATCTCCTGCTGATACTAAAATCCACAGATGCACAAGTCCCTGATATAAAATGGTGTAGTATTGGCATATAACCTAGGCACAGCCTCCTGTACACTTTAAATCATCTATAAATTACTTATAATACTTAATACAATGTAAATACTATGTAAATAGTTGTCCTACTATCTTGTTTAGGGACTAATGACAAGGAAAATAGTCAGTACATGTTCATTATAGACGCAACTTTTTCCTCCCAAACATGTTCAATCTGCAGTTGGTTGAATCCACGGATGCAGAACCCATGGATACAGAGGGCCAACTGTACTTACTTTATGGTCTCTTTTCCCCCATGATACTGTTAGAAATCCACTTTGATTCATTGTGCCTCATATTGTAATTCTTTGATGATCTCATTATCTTTAGTCCCAAGAAGACTCCTGTGTCACATTCAGGCCAATGGCTTTATAAAGAGCTGCCAATTAAAATGGATTTGCTCCATGAAGAGTGTCCTCTTCTTCATGAAAATATACGCAAAGGTGTTAGTGACTTCTGCAACTGGGTTACTTCTGTGGTAGTAATACTTAAACCTACTTTGAAAAGTCAAACTCAAATTTGCCTTTATTAAAAAACAGGGTTTGGATAAAATCTAAGTCAAATCATCAAAGTCATAAAGGAATCATTCTCTCCCACCATTTGTAATAGAAATGTTTCTGGTAGATGAAATTTCTGGAAAGTTTGAAAGCTTACAGCTAATTTGAATGCGTATGTTTATATGTCACATCATGGCTGTTATGTTTCATTTCAGTGTCAGAACCTTCTTTCCTCTCTGTCCTTCACTCCTTCAACTCATTTTTTTTCATTTATACTTAAGTGTAATGTGTAGCTATGCGTAACTATAATCTTCACCAAAAGCTTCTCTGATATAAAGAGAATTTTGACTCAGTGCCAAGATCTTCCTTGCCTTCCTTCCAAGAGCCTACTTAGTTACCAATTCCTGTTCCTGAATCTCTGTAGATGTCCAGATTCCTGATGCTTTTTTTGGATTTAAGACCCTCAAGTATTCTCATTGCCTCCACCCAGTTTTTTTTTTCTTTTATCATATTAGTCAGTTTTAGTCAATCTATTATTTAGTACTATTTCATTAGCAAGTGGCTGAAATATAATTCAGACTGATTTAAGGGAGAAAAGAGAATCATCGAGAAATATTAGGAGTTCAGGCATAGCTGGATCCAGGTGCTGAAATGTTTTTAGTTTCCCTATCTCTTGCCTGTGCTCCTCTATCTGACTTCATTTTCAAGCAGTCTTTCCCCAAGAGATGCCAAGATAGCCACTAAAATTTCCAAGATTGCATCCTACCAGCAAGCAACCTAAGTGGGAAGAGAGCAACCCTTTTTCAACAGGGAGAAGGCCAGGACTTACTTTTGCTGGACTAACTTGAGGAGGAGATGGAATATGCCCATTGGCTAGGCCAGGTCACATGTCTAACCCTGAAGCCATGAGGTGAGGAGTGCCCAGCCCAGCTGCAACTAATGACTGAGACTGGGGGAGGGAGGGTCCCAGAGGGTGATCGGAGTAGGGATGGCAGACAAGGCAGATGATGCCCGCTCCACCTGGTGCCTGAACCACTGCTTGTCCACAATCTGGCTGGACTGGATAGCCTGATTCCCCATCCTTCCACTTCTGCCATTCCTACTGCTGGAGACTATTCCTCTACCTAGACAGGACATTTAAGGAACCTAAGGAGAGTAGTTTAGCTGCTCTGGGAACTGGCCTCATTTTTAGTCCCTCATCATCAAGGTCCTATCATTACCTAAATTCTGCATCCCAGGTCCCTGTTGCATCGCCCTGTGGTATTTTCTTCACAGCACTAGCTTGTACTTTTCCTTGCATGCTGTTTATTTTTCTCCTCATGGATGCTGCGTGCTCCATTTCTGCTTTGCTATTATTTCAGCCTGGTTTTGACTCTACTCATTCCCTCATCCCCTAGCTCTACTCCATAACGTCTCTCTATTAGTTCCACTCCACCTTCAGCTCCAGCTGCTCATAGCCTCATTCTCTCTGTTTCCCAATTTCTATGTTCCAAAGTGGGATTCCACTGAGTCTAATTTATCTTTTAGCATTGAGCCATTTCTTTGGTCAGTGGTCAGCCTGTGCATTAATTACTCTCAGTGCACCCATCTCTGCTACAACCAGCTGTGGCTGGGAGGAGGAAATGGAGAGGGTTGGTTTGTGTACAAACTATGGTGACTAAACCTGCCTCCTTCAGCAGGAGCTGTGAACAGGACAGCTTCCCTTGTAAGGGGCTGTGGGCAGAACACACACTGATACGTCTAGACAGGTATGGAAAATGCCTAGGGATGTCACTGCTATAAAGTACTGGAGGAATTTGCTTTTGATCAAACAGATTGAATTTCCCTCGGGCCTATTATTTTCCGCAGGGACTCCCTGCTCCTTGCATGTCCTAAGCTGTCTCTTAATGTACTGGTGATGCCCTCCAGACCTCAAATCCTTCTTGTCTCCAGTGAATGTTGACTGAACATTTTCTTCCTTTCCTCCAAACTATGTCTTCCCTTACAATGGTCAAATTCCTCCCTTGGGTTAAAGAAGAAAGCAAGGGGCTGTTCACAGTTTGTCCTTGGTTCATGCAATGTGATACTCTTCCAGGGAAGCTCGAACATTGATGAAGACTTCATCCTGAAGCAGTTTGACATTGACTATCAGAGCAAACCAAGGCATGACATGCTCCACACCGTGAGGCTAAACCAGGTTCCTCTGGAGCTAAAGTGTGGCAGGGGGCTACATAAACCCCAGGAGCCAGAATTCTTCCAGAAACTAGACTACAAGAGGAAACTCCAGAAACCACAGGTAACCGTAGAAGGGGAGAAGACTGAAAATCAGAGAAAATTAAGTTCTATTAAAGTCATAAATGTTCTTGAATTCTGGTACTTCAGGGAGCATTTACCTTTTTAAGTGGAACTCTTGAAGTTTTTTCATGTTTAATAAATTTTTGTTGAATTAATGAATATTTAATACGTATAACAAAGTCAGTTATTCAAACAAGACATGTCATTCAGAATTATTGTTAATATCTGAATAGTCATTTTCAGAGACCACCTTTCCATGTGTTTTATATGTTGAAAGTCTAACAGTCAGTGGAAATATACATGAATGTTTATTATTGCAAGAGTAAAGTGCTGCAATTAATGACTGTGAACACTGTTACTTTTATGTCCAAATAATTCTTGAATTTTTACTGGAACCTTATTGACCACAAACCATCATTCTTGACCACATGCTTGCCTAAGCATTGACAAATTGCTCAGTTTCCTTAGCTCCAAGTTGCTGTGAAATGGAAGAACAAGGTAACAGAAAGGATAAGTAACATGCTATGTTCCAAAGGGAAATACTGTGGGCCTCTAGCATACTTTTGTGCTTTTCTACACAATGTGTCACTGAAAATAGGTATACATAATAAGTCAAATCATGCCAGTCAACGGCAGACTTAAGTGCCTAAGTTGAGGGGGTGAGGGGTTCCTTTCCTTGAAAATGAAAACAGTACGTTATTTCTAATTACCCTCTGCCTTTTACATCTAATCTTTGATATTATATTTCCAATATTTTGGACAAATTAATTTTGTCCTTTACAATTGAACACAATTGACCAACCTATTTTGACATGTGTCATGTTTCTACCCTTGACTCCATTGCATGAGGATTATGAGAACTACGCATTACATCTGTAATATTAATTTTTCCATTTTTCTCTCATCTTTCTAAAAGGTAAAATGCAAAATGATGCTAGATAGGTAGTTATGCTAATTACACCTGAGGCCTGAGCCACTGCTTCTCCTGAATCGGGGCTAAATCAAATCTCTCAGTTTCCTGTACTTACCAATGATTGTGCAAACACTGCTTTGTAAACCGTGGTGGGTACTGCCAAAATGAACTTTTGACTGGCAGACGGAGGATCACTAAGCAAAAGTTCAAAATATATTTCCACATGGTATCATTTTTCTTCCGCCTGGAAGACTTCCTTTATTCTTTCTTCCATGTGAATCTGCTGATTATGATTCTTTCAGCTTTTGTGTGTCTGAAAATACCCTTAATCTGCCTTCATTTTAAAAAGTTGCTTTCTGGGCATAGCATGCTAGGTTCACAGTTTTTAAATTTTATGATTATTTTTATTTTAGTACTTCGAAGATGTTGCTTCACTGTCTTCTTGGTTGTATCATTTCTGATGAGAAACCTTATGTCCTCCTTACCTTTGTTTTTCTGGATGTTCTTTTTTCCTTGGCTGTTTTGAAGATATTCTCCTTGTCACTGGTTTTGAGCAGTTGACTGTTATACACCCGGGTGTATATTTCTTCCTGTTTCTTGTACTTAGGATTTGTTGAGCCTCTTTGATCTGTGGGCTTATAGTTTTTATCAAATATGGAGAAATTTTCACCACTATTTCTTCAAATTGTTTTTTTGTCTTTCAGCTCGTCAGGACCATAATTACTCGTAATTAGGCTCCTTGAAGTTGTCTCACAGCTCACTGCTGCTCTGTTCAGTTCTTAAATTCTGTTTTCTTTCTGTGTTTTTATGGCTATGTCTTTAAGCTCTCTAATCTTTTTCTCTGCAATGCCTAATCTGCTGTTAATCCTATCCAGTATATTTTTTTATCTCATACATTATAATTTTCATATCTAGAAGTGTTACTTGGGCCTTTTTTCAAATATCTGTGTCTCTATTTACTCTTTTGAACATATGGAATATAGGTATACTAACTGCTTTCATGTCTTTACCTGCTAATTCTAACATCTGTATCAGTTCTGTGTCAGTTTCCATTAATTGATTTATCTCCTCACCTTGGGTCATGCTTTCTTGCATCTCTGCATAGCTGGTGATCTTTGATAGATGCTAGGCATTGTGAATTCTACCTTACTTGGTGTTGGGTATTTTTGTATTCCTGCAAATTTTTTTTTTTTTTTTTTTTAAAGATGACCAGTAAGGGGATCTTAACCCTTGACTTGGTGTTGTCAGCACCACACTCACCCAGTGAGCTAACCGGCCATCCCTATATGGGATCCGAACCTGCGGCCTTGGTGTTATCAGCACCGCACTCTCCCGAGTGAGCCATGGGCCGGCCCTATTCCTGTAAATATTTTTGAACTTTGTTCTGGGATGCAATCAAGTTACTTGGAAAAGTTTGATCTTTTGGGGTCTTGCTTTTAAGATTTGCTGGAAAAGACCAAAGGTAATGTCCTGTCTAGAGCTAATTACTCCCTACTGTTGCGGCCAGCCCCTTCTGTGTATTCTACCCAGTGTCCTGTGGATCTTTAGGTTTTCCAGAAGGATGATGGCATGGTTCCTGGCCCTCTTTGAGTGCCAGGCACTTTACCCTCTAATCCTTTTGGTTGGTTCTTTCCCTGACCTCAAGTTTCCTCCCACACGTGCACAGAGGGGGACCTGCTGCAAACCTTTGGAGTTCTCTCTCTGTGCAGCTCTCTCCTTTCTGTTACTCTGGGCTGCAAACTTCAGCTGCCTTGGTCTCTGATAGAGTTTGGATGTGTTGTCCCTGCCAAAACTCATGGGGAAATCTGATCCCCAATGTGACAGTGTTGGAAGCTGTTTTAGTCATGGGGTGGATCCCTCATAAATGGATTAATGCTCTCCTTGCGGGTGAGGGTCCTGAGAGAGATCTCACTCTATTAGTTCCCGTGACAGCTGGTTGTTTAAGAGACCCTGGCACCTCCTCTCTTCCTTTCTCTTGCTTCCTCTCGCCAGGTGATCTACTTGTACCTGCTGGCTGCCTGCTGCTTTCCATGAGTAGAGACAGCCTGAGGCCTGCACCAGATGCAGCTGTCCCAGAATCGTAAGCCAAATAAACCTCTGTTCTTTATAAATTACCCAGTCTCGGGTATTCTGTTATAGCAACACAAATGGACTAATACAGTCTCCCTGGACTCGTTCTGTCTCCTCCACTCAGAGTCCTCTGGTCTTCTCCTCCCTGTACGTGGCCTGCAGATTCTCTCAAGGCAATGAGCAGGGGCAATCTCGATGGTGGCTTGTCATTCAGGGATGACTGTCCTTTGTTACCTGATGTCCAATGTCTTGCAAACTGTTAGTTTATGGTTTTTTTTTTCTTCTTCTTTCTGTTCTTTAGTTGTTGTCAGTGGAAGGACAAATCTAGTCCCTATTCTGGAAGTGGAAGTCTTTATCTGTATTTTTTTACTCCACATACTCTCAGACCTGTTACACTCTGTTCTTCGGTATTTTTCTGTGAAACTTTGAGCTCTCCCATGACCTTAGCTTTGCTTACAATATTCTCTCTGCCTGGGGTGCACCTCTTCCCCATGTCCACACGCTCTTTCTTTAGACACAGGCATATGCCGATTTATCCATTGAGTTTTTCCAGGTCCCTTGGCTGATATTAGTTTATTATACTCTCTCACAGCATTGTGTGCCTCTATTTTAGCATATCTTTCTTTGCCCTGTATATTAACTCATCCAGTTGTTTATGCATTACTTCAACAATCATGTCTGAATATCTACTACTATGTGTCCAAAAGTGCTCAGAGCAAAAATGGAGTACTGCTTCCGGCACTTAAGGAGCCTACAGTCTAGTGGGGTCAACAGGTAAATGATTAACTATAACAAAGTGATGTCATGGTGTGAACAGGGCAGAGGAAGAAGTAATCAATTCCACCAAGCACAGGGCGAGGCAGGGTCAGTAAAGATTTCACAGAAGAAATTATATTTGTGCAAGTCCTGAAAATCACCAGTCACCCAGCAACATAGTGTATTCTCCTTCCTCTCCCTCACCCCCTCTTCCCCTCTCTTTCCTTCCCTCCTCCTTTTAATTCAGTGGTTCTCAATTGAGAGTGATTTTGCCCCCCAGAGTTATTTGGCAATGTCTAGGGATGACAATTCTGGTTGTCACAACATGGGGGGTGCTTCTGCTTTCGTAAGCTAAACCTTAGATTTATTGAAATGACAAACCAAAAAAACTAATGACATTGGGAATTATGTCACTTACTATAGAATCCTCATAAGCCAAAGTGGGTGAAGATGCGGTATGGAGCATGGTATCTGAACACCAGGCTGTGGAAAAAGCAAAGAGCAGATGAACCTTTGGTTGACCCCAAGGTCTCACATAAAGCTCAAGATGAGAATTTTAAGAAGGATCTGCAGAAACAGGTATGTATATATGCTGAGATTTGGTCATGTGAGCTAAAGGTGATCACAGTGCATCTCCCACCCTCTTACTGAAGCCAGAGTCCCTGGAGTAACACAGAGGCTGCCGGAAGCCTTACAGCATGTGTTAATACGTGAGACTTGAAATCTCCTGGCTTCATGGTAGCCACAGTGTCTCTAAAGATGAGATGACCACTCACGGTACTCCTACCATTCTTGGGACAATTGATTCAATGGATATTGTTCAAACGGTGGTGTGGCCACCTCAGTGCTCAGAATGGATATGCTTTCATGGGTTCTCTTTGGGTAAGTAAATGTGAAGCTTATTACTTATCAGCAATGGATGAATGTCAGAAAATTCAAAATTGCAACCAGCAAATTTCTTTTGTGCAGTCCAGCTGAGTTGCAGAATCTGTCTGAGAGGAAAGGGACAAAGGTTAAGAACTGTTTGATGTTGCAAAGCAACGAACATGCACAACAAGGATGTGCTCTAATTTTACTACAAGTAAACTCTGTGCTTGCTCATCTCTTGTGTACTAGTGTCTAATGGGAAGAAGATTCTCACCGTAGTCCTGAAATTTGGAAGTATTGACACAACACTTGCACAGGACTCTGATGAGAATGTTTATGAACTTCTTTTTCTCAACAGATCCAAAACTTCTCCCAGATAACAAGTGCGAAAATGCTTTGAAAAAATAAAATACTATAAAAATTTGGCTTATCATTTGTCAGTTATCATTCATAAATTGCCTTCTTTAGATTGGAAAGCTAAGACAGGAAGGATGGTCATTTTTATCTTTTCCAGTACTTGGTATAAATTCTTATTTTCAGGTGTGAGGTCTGACACAAATTTATGAGTACAACATGCTTATAAACACCTCAAAATAATATAAAAAATGTTTAGCAGAGTTTCTTGGCATATAGGTTTTTTGGAGCTGCTTGTCTAAGTTTATGTGAATTTAATACACAACATAAAACTGTCACAGTTGCACTTTTAAAAAAGTAACAAAATTTTCTCAATGAATTAAATATTTAAAACAAAAATAGCTACAAACTTTTACTTCAAGGTATCTAGAAGTTCTCTTTTTAAAAAATATATATGTTTTTTGGCAGTTGGCCAGTATGGGTATCCAAACCCTTGACCTTGGTGTTATAAAAATATATTCTTAAAGACTTAAAGAATTTTACAAAACATATTTCGTTTTGATGGCAAAATCTAATAAAGATGTTTGCCAAAATGGTTACAGTAAGCTAATGAAAAAGTAGTTTCACTTAAATTTTGGAAATATGGTTAATATAGCTATTATAGTAAAAGATTGCTTATCTTGCTGGGAACTCATGAGTTTTGACTATTCCTGGTTGATTTGGTATGGAGCGTGAAATGGTCTTAAAGTACTGAATTGCAGTTATGTAAGCTTATACATTCAGTTTTTAAATTCAGCCAAATAAAAAGAAAAATCAAAAGGGTGCATGAATATTGAGAAGATGTGGGACTGGATCAAGTCTTTTTTGGTTGTCATGCCCTTTAGAGTTAAGGTCCATAAACTGTGGACATACTGTTAATCTCACATTGGTTAGGTTCCAGGCACCCTAGGTCCACACTTGTCTGCTTGCTAAAATGTGTTGCTTATCCTTAATACAAAGGTAAGAAAAAGGGTAGGGAGAGGAGAGAAAGATGGACGTCTTTGAAAGCCCTCATATTCGTCAACTTGTGAACATATTTACACATATATTCAAATATGAGAGAGAAGTGGTTTAAAATGAGGCTCTTTGTACAGAGCTAAATGCTTTTGATTAGGACTGGTATGAAACCAGGCTTCTGTTGGCTGACTAGTTTTTCTGTGGACATTCTTTTAGGAGGAGTTACTTGCAGACCTTCATGGGACAGTTGCCTTTAAGGATTTCATTGTAAGCAGGGGCTACAGGATGCCAAGTGTGAGTAAAGGGTCATTTCAGAAGGCTCTGCTGAGGGGCTTTGAGGCTCACAGGCATTGATGGGAAAGGGTCAGTACCCTGACAAAATCAGAATACTCTGATAGGCAGACACCAACACTCAGGTCCCTGGGAGAAAGGGCATGCTTTTCCCCAGACGGGGAACCAGAGATGGGACATGGCATTTTGTGATTTTTAGTCTGCCTGTTTGGTTTCTGCTCCTGTCAGAGACAGTATCCCTGTACCCTGCTGATTCTTGCCTCTGCTTCCTTGGGTTTAGCCAAAATGAAAGGGGTCTATGTGCAGAGTGTATGCCTTGCAAATTCTGCCTGTAACTAAAACACTCTGGATTCTCTAGGAAGTCTTCACGTCTCCTTTACTTCCACGTCTAAGGACAAAGAGCTGTGGCTTGGCTCAGGACAAGATAGAGTTAGGATGTGCAGTTTTATCATTGTACTTGAACTCTGCCTCAAGTGGAAACAAACTAGGGCAAAAGTTCACTTCCTGGGGGTGCTGCCAGTGTCTTCTGTCTTTTTCCCCTTTCTTCTCTGCCTTCTGATTTCCACTCCTTTAACTTGTAAAGCTGGCCCCAGCTGCTTCCCACATGGAGTGACTGCCCCCTTGGAAGGACATGGGCAATGGGGTGGGGAGGGAGGTTGGCAGAGTGGACCCTTTAGCAGGAGGGCCCGCAGCCTGGAGCTGAGTGCTTAGATCAGCCCTGCCACTGCAGCGGGGAACCAGATAGGCATTTGGGCCAGTCATGGCTAATAATACGTCATGCACATGTCCACTGTCCACTGTGTGCACATCCCTCAGGGTCTTTAGGGGGCAGTGCAGCCAAGATGGTCAGAAGTTCCTGGAAACAGGAGACTGGATTTCTGTTTTTTCAAGAGTGGTAGAACTAACAGTAGCTTATACTTACTGACAAATGAATGTGTTGACCAAGCTCAGAGCCAGACAGGTTTCAAAGTGAAATCAGGCAAGACTAGAGCATGAGGTGGAGATATGGGATTAGAAGACTCCATTACAGAACTGGGATGGAGTCTCTCATTTAGCTTTGAGCATCAATAATAGGCCTGTTAGATATATTTAATATACAAATTTATACACTTATAATAACTGCCTGATCTGTATGTAAGGTTCACATAAATATATTTATATTCATACATATTTATGTATAATATATAAAATATTTTTATATAATATATTTTAATATTATAACTTAATTATAGGTATGATTATGTCTTTATAATCATATATATAAATATATAATTATGTGATATTGTGTGTGTGTGTGTGTATATATATATATATATATATATATATATATATATATATTCTTATTTGTTCTTGATGTTATTGTGACTCATTTTTCTACTTTAACATTTTTAGTGGCAAAACATACCTCTTTTTCATTTTGATTTGTCCCTGGGGTTTAATCCGTTGTTGATGAACATTTAGTTCAATTTTGGGTGAAAAGACACATGCCTAACACAGTGGCTATCCTCTTTTCAGCCACATTAACTAAAGAGAGGTGATGTCCCTGGCTACAGCTGAGTTCTCTGAGAACACCTGTCACTCAAACCCTGCAGTATTTTGTCCCTTGATTCTTATATCCCATATTCTCTATTTTGTCAATAAAATTTCAATTAAAAAGAGCAGGGAATCTATTATAGTATATGAGATACAATGCACACACACAGAGTATATATATACTGTCATAACTTAAATTTAAATGTGAACATTCATTCTCCATTTTTACTCCCATAATGTATGTGCGCAGTGTGTATATATACATTCATATATGTTACATGAGCAAATCTTATATACACATTCCAGTATCTGCTGCTGGATTATCTACTTTATGCATGACCCACAGCTTGCCCTGTGCTGCACAGCTGGATCCCAGGTCTTTAACAGGAGGGATGGGCAGCACAAGGCTATGCTTGGCTGGACTGGGCTGGGCAGGGCTGGGTTTGGGCACAGAACAAGTGTGAATATGATCTGAGTGCTTCTGATGCTATGCAGCTACCTTCCAAAGACTGACATCTACCATGGGCGAATGATCGACGTGTGACTTTGTGTAGTGTAAGGGTATATGTCAGAGTGTGAGGTTTTGAATTTGGGGATGGTAGTGGTTGTGGGGAGGATTGTACTATCAGTTTTTGTTTGTCAGTCTAATGAAGGTTTTTTTTTCTCTCTCTTTTTTCAGTTCCTCGAGAAGATGTATGTTGGGAAGGAATATAAAAAGACTCCTATAAAACTAACTCAAGCATAGAAGAATCTTGGGAAGATGATTGGGTAAATTTTAATGGCCACTTACTTGACTACTTCTCTCTCTCATTTTAAACATTAAACAGAATTTATAATGTTTATAATTTATAATCCCACTGTTGATGTACAACTTCAATTCGGGAACATCCGTAAATGTCATACCTAATACTTATAAACATTTTTAATGGCCTTCTGCTTCATTTAATCAATATTTTATGTATTACCACTATGAGATGAATATTCATATATAGTCTCACATTTCTGTAGTATTGTTAATATTACATTGGTATATCAGTTATTTGTAAAAAGGAATAAAACCATAAGTAAAAGCAGAATTACTCTATTGCATTTCCCTAGGTATTATTTTCCCTGGTTTTGAGTAAATACTGCCTTTCCTTTTTCTTTACAATATTATTTACTTTCATTTTGAATTAAGCTTACTGAGATATTTTCCCCTTTTTAGTCATGTTAATCTTGATAATAAATTTGTACCTATAACAAAAGGTTATAGATGAGAAAATTTAATGAAAACTCAAAATGACATATATATTTTAATTACTTTTTAAAAATAATTATTTATTTAAAATGTTAGTGCTCATGTTAGGAAAATCAGAAAATATGGACTAGCAAAAAGAACACAGAAAATAACAATAATTCCTATAGAGTCAGTAATAATCACTTTTCACTCACTGGAATGTATCCTTCTAGATCTTTCTATAAAACCCATTCTGGAGGGCCGGCCCGTGGCTCACTCGGGAGAGTGCGGTGCTGATAACACCAAGGCCACGGGTTCGGATCCCATATAGGGATGGCCGGTTCGCTCACTGGCTGAGCGTGGTGCTGACAACGCCAAGTCGAGGGTTAAGATCCCCTTACCGGTCATCTTTACAAAAAAAAAAAAAAACCCATTCTGGAGGGCCGGCCCGTGGCTCACTCGGGAGAGTGCGGTGCTGATAACACCAAGGCCACGGGTTCGGATCCCATATAGGGATGGCCGGTTCGCTCACTGGCTGAGCGTGGTGCTGACAACGCCAAGTCGAGGGTTAAGATCCCCTTACCGGTCATCTTTAAAAAAAAAAAAAAAAAAAAAAAAAAACCCATTCTGGATAATTTATAAATTACCCAGAAAATTTATAATAAATCTCTTATTTATAAATTAAATGCCTAATTTATAAATTAACCTTATCTGGAAATAAATTAGGCATAGTAAGAGATTAACAGCAATAATTAATAGTAAAATAGAAGAATTATAACAACATACTGTAACAAAAGTATGTGAATGTTTATTTCTGGAATTTTCCATTTGATTTTTTTGGACTGTGGTTGACTGCAGGTAATTGAAACCGCAGAAAGTAAAACCACAGATATTGGGGTGGCTACTGTATATGGCATTTTCAGCTTCTACAGTGAGAGGGGACTCTATCTCGGAGGTTAGGGAGTTCCGATGCCTCTTAGGATATGGAGTTCACATGACTAGCCCAATGTCAATATAGACAAACAAAAAACCGTCCTCTAATTAAAGCAACCACCCTTTCTATAGATGATCTTCTCAAAAGGGATCAATTCAAAGTTCTATCACTCACTGCATCTGCCTTCAAATACAAAATCTCTGGGAGATGGCTTTACATCCCCTGGGTCTGTCATGATCCAATCCCCATCTGTGTGCTGAACTGACTACATGGTTAATTTGATCACCAGTAGCACACTCTTAGTAGGGAAAGAGACAAGAAGAGGAAACTTTTTTCCTCTTGACATGGCAAGAAAGAAAATGCAGATAGATGCAACAACAATATCCATTTCTACAACTGGTCAGGAGGCCATTGTTGCTATACTTGTATAATCCCCTTGTCCACCTCCCATTCCACATTCTTTTTGCTTTAGCCAGTCTCTTAGCTGGTAGGAATTATTCACTCAATAGAGTGACCTAAATCTTTATTCTCAAAGGATCTGAGCCTTGGCGGTCCTGACATGGCAACGCTAGAAATGGCAACACTAGGTGGGACTCCAGGGGTTCCCCTGGTTTCCAGAATACTTCTCCATAACTGTACCGTAACTCAGTTTTTGCATGTTCATGATGATTCATTATTCCCCAACACCATACAGTTCTCTTTCTAGTTCTTCAAGGAGCATGAGGAGTCAAAAATGAGCAGGTGCAGTCAGTCTCGGCTTTCAATTCAACGGCACTGTCATCGCTACAGCTGGAAGTCTTCTCCCGAGCTTTAAAATCACCAGAGCCCAGTCATGGGGCTAAGAAGTAACCATTTTGCAAGTGATTCTGAAAGAGGCGCTCTTCCTGACACTCGCCACCTCTCGGTTCTCAGACCTACGTTACCATGGCTATGGGAGAAAGAGCATATGTTGGTTGCTGGTTCATAGTAAATACTGCATCTTGAGCAGTATTGTCTCCCAGTTGGTGCTGTGAACGAGTCTCTACTATACCTCCATGAGGCCAGACACTTGGGTGATGGAGGACATAATAGAAGGAGTAAGCCCCATAGTGTCAGCCCATTGCTTTATCACTTCTGCTAAAAAATTAGTTTCTAGTAAGAACTAATGTAGAGTGGAATACCATGGTGAATAAGCATTCAGTAAGTCTGTGAATATTGGCATGGGCAGAAGTTTGTTAAACAGGGTCAGCAAATCCAAATCCAGAATAAGTTGCTATTTCAGTAAAGATAAATTAGTACTTCATGATGACAGAAGAGATCTGTGGCATTCTAAGAACTAACTCACTCAACAACCATTATGACATCCTATTAGATTGTCTTCCTGCTGTAGAGGCTGGAAAACTAAAGGCGATTTCCCAGATGTTTGATATCTTGATGTTTCAACTCATCAGAAAGCCGACATGGTTGGAAGCCCAAGGGAGCGCCAAAGGGAGAGATGACGCTCTGCAAGCCAGTGGAGGAGGCACCCAGCTGTACTGGCCACTGGGACAGGCTTCTGGCAGTCGGGTGTTGAGCAGCAGGTGGTGTTGGCAGTGGTGGTCTGGACAGACTCCATTTCTTCCCCTGGCTGCATTGTTCCTGGCTTTATTACATTCAAGCCCAATTCATATCAGGGTCTCAAGTTTGGTTTTGATTGCTGGACAACTAAATATTCAATGGAAGCAGTAGCCAGATCAGCTTTGGTGAGGGGAAGTCCAAGTTGCTGAACCCATGCATAGCATGCATTTCTGCCACTGTGTCCACTTTGTTCATGAGATCATTGGACAACACTGCAGTGCCTGGAGAAACAAGTGGGCTGACATGCAGAGAGTAGCTCAGGCTTTTCACCTGGTTATTGAGCATTTCCTCTACAGTGGAGGCCTCTTGGTGAGCATTCACAACCAAATATCCTCATACTCTGGATCCATTCTGAGAGATCTCCTGTAACCCTCTTTCTCTAAGCATCCTTGTCACCAGCTCTGCAGTCTTGATCCTTCCAAGTCTTTGGCTGCTGAGCTAAACCATCAGCCACTCACTGTCAATTGGTGATATCTGCACCTCAGGTCATTTCTCCTTTTAGACAAAGTGGTCAACAGGATGAAATGCCTGAAGTTTTGCCTACCGGAAAATTCCTCTTCCCTGTTGGTCTTTGGGGAGACTTGAGTTGGGCTGTAAAGTTGTGGCAGTTCACTTGTGGCTGATGCTATCATATTGTGCTCATTGTCTGTTCAGTCACCTGGACTTAGAGGACATCCCATGAGGTTAGAGGCATGGGCTGAGGAAGAAATGGTGGTTTGGTAGGAGTGGGCATGCCATGAAATGTCTTGTCTTCAATGTCTGCTCTAGCCCATTCCTATTTAGAAAACTTCCACTTGATCATGAGAAGCAACAGTTTGGTAACTAAACATGCTTGCTGTGGAGCCAGGAGGCCTGGATTCCAGCCAAGTTCTGCCACTTACTAGCTGTATGACTATGGGCAAATTACCTATCTCCGCTTGCTTCAGTTTTCTCATCTAAAATAGGGATGATCACAATAATAACAGTGCTATCTCCCAGGAATGTGGTGAGGATTAAAGGAAATGATAAAGAGCTTAGAGGAGAGCCGGGCACCTCATGCACACACTAAATGTTAGCTGACTTCATGACTTGGTGGATCAGATTACTCCTGGTTTAGGATAGACATCAGTCACATGGCTACCTAATATCTCATGACCCAGCTGCTGTATTAACTAGTGCCCAGCAACAGCCATGATTTGTTTCTCAAAAGGAGGACAGTTATATGCCACAGAGTTCATGGCTTGGCTGCAAAATCCTGAGGGCCTGTGCCGTGATTCCTTTTTCTAGATGTGCCAAAGCTCCATTCAGCAGCCATATCTGCCACCAGTGCTTCAAGCACGTTGGATCCACTAGATCAGAGGGCAGAGCTTTCTGGACCAGCTAGAAAGCCTTCTCTTGCTGCAGGCCGCATTCAAAGCTGGCAACATCTCAGGTTACTAAAGAAATGAACTGAAACAGCATGTCTAAATCTGGCCTCCAAAATCCAAAGAGAAGTGTAAGTAGCATACCATTATATAGTATTTCCAACAGCCAGATATAACAGATGTAAATAACCCGAGAGCATAGATAATAATAAAAAATCATTGAATAGCTAGGAAGTGGTGAGTTTTTGAGTTTTTATTACCTTTGTTTTTTATATCACTTTTAACTGTAAGTATGTATATTTAAGTTTTAATAATGGTTGTGTTTACCAATAAGCTCACCAAATTCCTGAACATTTGTTAAGTGGTTTTCATGAGCTGGTACCACCTGCCTCTAACACATTATCGATTGTAGGATCCAAGGCAATGAGGGGTTTTAAGTGAAGAGCGAAGAGAACTGATTTTCCTAACCTCCTGCAAGGTTATTTCCGTAAAGAAGGTCATTACAGCGTATTCGTGAGAGAGAGGGAAGGTCCCATCACACAGAGGAGTAGGGAGGATTCCTCTGATGAGGAAGGCTTCATTATCTCAGGTGTGCCAAGAAGCAGACAGCAAGATGGGATTAGATGTTCATGAACTTTACTAGGGGAAGGAAGAGAGAAAGATAGGGAGGCTTGGAGACTGTGATGCATGTCTGATCTCTGTGGAAGGGAAAAGGGAAGGAAAGTGGATGGGGGTGAGAAGAATCTCGGACTGCAGCACAATTCAAGTAAAGGTTCTGCCACCCAATGGGAAGTCCTCAAGTTGCAGTTGCCCATGGGCTGAGTCTCACATCTTGCAGGAATGGCTGTGCCTCGGTCCTCCTGCCATGCTCGGTCAGTGGCTGGGAGTAGCCCATGGGAAGCAGGGCCTCAGCTAAGCCGCTCCTGATTCCTGACGCACAAAAACTACTATGAGGTTTGTTGTTTTAAGCTGTTAAGTTTAGGGATTATTTGTTATGCAGTAATTGATAACTAATATAGATTTTGGTACCTGGAAGTGGGGTGCTGCTATAATGTAAGCCTAAAATGTGGGAGGAAGCAGGACAGCTGAGTAGTAGGTAGAAACTGAAAAAACTTTGAGGACCATGTCAGTGAAAGCTTGAGGAGCCTTGAAGAAAGTGATAGTAGAAGCCTCATGGCTTTTGAGGAGGCTGCGGGTGACGGCTTGCAGGAAAACAAGGTAAATGTTATGGGGAATCGGGAGAAATGGTCTCCTTGTTATGTAGTAGCAGGTTTAGCTACACGTCACCTAAAGGAACATGGAAAGTGGAAAAGGCACCTAATAAACTGGGTGCTGTGACGAAGGAGATTTTCATACAGAATGGTGAAGGTACTGTCTGGTTTCTTCTCGCTGCTTTTAGTAAAATGCAAGAAGAGATAGATAAGCTAAAAGAGGGACAGTTAAACAAAGAGGAACCAGGACTCAATGGTTTTGAAAATTCCAAGCCCCTCAAATGGCAAATAATGTTTAAATTAAGAAATTGTTTGCAGAAAAGATCAAACCCAGGACACTTGCAAGAAAAAATAGTCTAAAGATGAATCCAAGGATGTGATTGTTACATCCTTTGTGAAGGTCTCATCACAGACGGTGCCTCAGAGCACCATTCAGTCAGACAAAAGCCCCACTAAAAATTTTGAGTGTGCTGCACAGATTCTCTTAGTCAAACAATAGAGCTTTTAAGAAGCTGAAGAATGTTCTTCAGCAGAAGCCCAAGGTAGAGAAGGGCTTATCTTGAAGAGATTTGTGAGTTTGGCTTTTGAATAATGGTGTGGATCCAATAAGACTCACAGGAGAACTGCAAACTTTTCCAAAGAATTATATTGACATAAACACTCCCAACTTGGACTAAAAGGAACAGAGACGGTTTAAAACGGAGAGAAGCCTCTGAATCCCCCAAATTCTACTGGCAGAAAGAAGACTGAAAACTCAGCTACAAATATGTGCTTCCATTGTAGAAAAGATGACTGAGAGGACCAAACCACGAGGCTAGTGAAAAAAATCAAAGGCCGTGAAGAACCATTCCCAGGCAGTTGCTGGACACTCCTCATCCAGGAACTTCCAGCATTTCCTTCTCTGGTTTTCAGAATTGCTATGGAGCACTGACTCCTCTGTACCTCCAGTTTTTCCCCTTTCCAAACATGAGTCTCCGAGGTGATTACACTATGCCTTTTCTGCCATTGTGTCTTGGGTGTGTGTGAGTGTGGGGGGGAAATAACTTGTCTCTTTAGTTCACAGGTTTTCATGTTGAAATGAAATGTACTAGAATAATTGTACTTAAGGAATTACACCTGAGTAGTCTCATCTGTACATGGGCCTGCTTTAGATTCTAACATTCTGGATTCCAAGCTGATGCTGTAAAGGAATGAGACTTTGGGGGAATTTTGTAAGGGAGGTAAGTGTAGGTTGCATGTAAGAGGAATGTAAATAATTTGTGGCTACAGGACAGATTGTGCTGATCTTAAAATAGGTTCACAGATTCTTTGATACTCTTTCCTTCAATAGGTGAGCCTTAATTCTCTTCCTGAGTGTGGGCTGTACTTAGTTGTTTACTTGTAATGAATAAAATGTGGCAGAAGTGGCGATGCGTGATTTCCAAGACTAGGTCTTAAGGGGCTTGTGCTTCTGCTTTGATTTCTCTTTGATCACGTGCTCCAGGGAAGAGTTTCTCAGCCTAGGCACTATTGCCATTTTGTGCAGGATTATTCTTATTATTCTTTGCCGCAAGGGGCTGTCCTGTGCATTGCAGGATATTTAGCAGCATCCCTGACCTCTACTCCTTCAAAATATTCAGAAGTTGAATTGCTGTGTCAAAGGGTATTGACTTACTCCATTTATGCTGTTATAACAAAATACCTGAGACTGGGTAATTATAAGGGACAGAAATTTATTTGCCCACAGTTCTGGATGTTGGGAAGTCCAAGATCAAGGCACCAGCAGGTTTGGTGTCTGGTGAGGGCGGGGTCTCTTATTCCAAGATGGCACATTGTTGTAGGGTCCTACAGAGGTGACAAACCGTGTGTCCTCACAGAAAGACAATATGGGCCAAGCTAGTTCTCTCCAGCCCTTCCATAAGATTACTAAACACATTCGTGAGGACTCTGCCCTCATGACTTAATCACCTCTTACAGGTCCCTCCTCTTAATACTATTTAAACCAGGGTTTAAATTCCAACATATGAATTTGGGGGGACATATTTAGACCATAACAGGTACAGTCCCTCCTTATTCCCCAGAGATATCTTCCAAGACCCTCAGGGGGGGCCCTGAAACCAGGGGTAGTACCGAACTTTATATATGCTATGTTTTTTCCTAAATGTACACACCTATGATAAAGTTTAATTTATAAATTAGGCACAGTAAAGAGATTACCAACAATAATTTATAGTAAAATGGAACAATTATAACAAGATACTGTAATAAAAGTAAAACAAGGGTTACTTGAACACAAGCACTGTGATCCCACGACACTTGATCTGATAACCGAGGTGGCTACTAAGTGACTACCAGGTGGGCAGCGTCTACAGTGAGGATCCACTGGATAAAAGGGTGATTCATATCCTGGCTGGACCAAGCGGGGTGGTGTGAGATTTCATCATGCTACTCAGAACAGCACGCAATATAAAACTTATGAATTGTTTATTTCTGGAATTTTCCATTTAATATTTTCAGGCCACAGTTGACCTGGGTAACGGAAACTGTGGAAAGCAAAACTGCAAATAAGGGGACACTACTGCATGTGTATACATACACACACACACGCACACATGCACACACGCACACACGCATGCTCCTACACAGCTGTTTACTTATTTTTTTTTAAGGTTTGAACATGTGGTGCTAAATTGCTTCCAGAAAGTTTGTATCTTTTCTCTCTTTCACAAACTGAATATGAGGGCCCTTCTCTTAGCATCTTTATCAACACTGAGTATTTTCTTTAAAAAAACTTTGCCTATTTGATAGACAAAAATTAGTATCTTGTTTTAATTTGTGTTTCTTTTATTATTGGTGACCTTGAACATTTAAAAATTGATTTTGGTCTGTTGTATTTCTTTGTGCTTAGCCCACTTTTCTCCTGGGGCAGGAGCAGCACTCACAGGGCCTGCTTTGCACATTGTGGTGGGAGGAGTGTGGAGCCTGCCTCCTTCACCCTCCTGGCAGGTGCCCGGGGAGTGAGACGCTGCCATTAGAAATGCATTCTTTTAGTTTGTTCTCCATCTAGCTTTACTTTAAAATATCAGACAAATTCACTCTAAGGTACTGGTGACAGACACATCAACTTTGTTTTTAACAAATATTAGCAGGTAACAATACTTACAGTGCCATGGTTGGGTGGGTAGGGGGGATCAGGAAGCAATTAAAGAATACTACCGAAAAAAGGAATAAGACAAGAAACAGAAGGTAAAGGACATGCCAAACTTTGCCCTCATTATGATTTTGCTGAGATCTTTCTCTCTCTGTCTAATCCACCTTATTCTCTCTCAAGAAGATAACTATCAATTCTTAAAAAAAAAAGGCTCTATGGATATTCACCCCCTATATTTTGGTAATACATTCTAGTACTTCACTACTTCTAATATTCATTCATTCATTCATTTGTTCATTCATTCATTCATTCAATAAATACATATTTTGTGCGCCTATTATGTAGGACTGTAGACACCCTATAGGACACTAGGAAAAAAACTATAATCCCTGCCCTTGTGAGCTTGTACTCTAGTGAGGGAAACACCATTAGTCAAAGAAGATAATATGAGTCATCAAAGAAGATAATATGGAGGGTGGTATAGGCA
The DNA here is from genome assembly GCF_000696425.1 of Galeopterus variegatus. Lineage (NCBI taxonomy): Eukaryota > Metazoa > Chordata > Mammalia > Dermoptera > Cynocephalidae > Galeopterus > Galeopterus variegatus. The sequence continues at coordinate 84,107 of NW_007729890.1, forward strand.
ATAAACAGGGCACAGGGACGGAGAATAACAGATGGCAGGTCCTGGGGACGGTGGTGAGAGTACACTCTGGTTGGGGAAGTCCTCTCTGGGGAGAAATCTGACCGACTGATTCTCTCCAGTAACAGTCTGTGCCTGATGGGACTGGGGAGATTTTCACTCCCTGTTACAATGACTTGAATTGTGTCCACTTGGGTGGAGAGTTGGCACGCATGGCCTGGCCTGGCACGGCTGACTCGAAGAAGCAGAGAGCCGACCGTGCCCTCTGGCCCTCCCTCTGTGTGTGCGGGGCCTGCTGCCCCTGCTCTGGGTGTTCCCGACACCACCCTTACACGGTTTCCTGTGTTTCCCTTCCTTCCTCTGTCCTCTTTCCCTCCTTTCCTCCTCCCCTCCTCTTTAACTGTGCGAGGTTTGAGTTAACTTTACTCCTTAGTCTCCTTGCTGAGGTCCGTACCCCAACAGCATCAGTATCAACCCGCGGCTTGTTAGAAAAGCAGAATTCCGGGCCCCACCCCAGACTTATTTATTTATTAATTCCTCCTTATTCATTCATTCATTCCCCTTTTATCCCAACTCCTATTCCTATCCTTTTGCCCACCAAAGGCACTCCCTTTAATGTATTGTTAAGAATTGTCCTTAAATATGCATATATCTTCAAAACCTCAGGATTGTTATTTTGAGTGTGTACGTAGGCTTCCAATTTGCATAAATGTTATTGTACTATAAATCTTATTGTTTCTTACCTTTTTAGTCACCATTATGTATTTAAGGTTTAATTATGTTGCTGTGGGTAGATGTACTTCATTGTCCTAACACTGCATAGTATTTCACAGGCAGCCATCACATTTTCCTTAGCTATTTTCCCACCGTGGACAGCTAGGTGGCCTCCAGCTTGCCACTGGCCCAAATAACGCTGCATGTCCCTTACAGCCTTGTGCAGATTTTTCTCCAAGCTATACATGTTGAGAAATGGGACTGCTGGGCGATAGGTATACGCACACATAATTTCACGACATTTTTCCAGATTGTTTGTGCCTCTTTACTCTCCCAACAGTGGTGCCACACCTTGTTTCTAATATTTGCCTCTCTGATGGATGTAAAATGAGTAATATCATTTTGCTTTCTTTGTGTGTGTGGAATGTCTTTTTTTCCACTTTTAATTTGTTTATTTGTTTGGCAATCATTGTTTTAATTTGCATTTATTTATCTGATTACCAGTGAATTTGAACATTTCTGTATCTATTAATTTTATTTAGCCAAAAATTACTGTGAGTGCCTGTTATGTTCCAGACATCGTTCTAGGCACAGAGGAAAGGGTATTCCTTGTCCGTTTTTATATTGGATCTCATGTCTTTTCTTGTCAGTTTGTAAGAGTTTATTGTATCTAGATATTACTCCCTTGTCAGTTCCAAACAACACAGACATCTTCCCCCAGTCTGATATGTCTGGTAACTTTGTCTATGGCATTCTTCACTGGATGCCTTCATTTCAAAATAGACTTATTTTGATGAAGTCAAAAAAGTTTTTTTGCCTTCTTTGTTAGGCAATGTCGTGATACTTTCTTGAATTTTGTTTTGTTAGCTTTGTAGTTTTATCATTTACATCTAGGACTTTATTCCATCTGGAATCCACTATTCTATGTGGTACAAAGTAGTAATTCAGTTTTATTTTTTTCTACATAGTGAGCTAGTGTTTCCAACACAGATTTCCCTTTTCCAAAGGTTTCATCATTTAGTGTAACAGATCTCAGCCTTTGAGTCTATTCTGGAACTAAGATGAGTCAGAGGTTTACAAACAGCTGCAGTTAGAAAATGTCTCTGTGAAACCTGAGGCCGGGCAGCTCCAGGCTGACTGCTTTGCAGAGAAGTTGTACTTGTGGTTGACGTTATGTGGGGCGCAAGAGCCAGAGGTTTGACAGTAGTGGACAGGTGCTGGCGGTGATCAGTACATTTCCCTAACGAAGAAAGGGCTTGGAGAGAGAGATTACAAATCGAGAACAAGGGGAAATTCACCATAAATGTTGGAATACTCCCAGAAGGGTTCCTGGTGTCACACATCCAAATTTGCACACTCAGTTTTAAAATTTATGCTTCGATATTTGGACAAGTCCAAAAGTTTGGTCAGAATTCAGTGTAGCTAGTTTCAGAGCATGGGTCCTGGGGATCAGAACATCCCGTTCAAATCCCAGCTTGGTCACTCGTCAACTGCATGACCTTGGGCAGATTACTGTCTCCAGGCATTACATGAGTTAATCCTTATGAGGCACTCAGCCTTGTGCCAGCCCATATTAGGTATTCAGTAAACAAAAACAATAAAAAGTTCTATCAGATGATAGACTTGGCATTCCAGGGAATAAAAGGTTACTTTGACAAGTATCTGAATGAGGGTGAGGGCACTGGGAATGACAGGGAAGGGGCAGCCATGTACTACTGTCCTCTATCAAGACTTCACTCTGTCACCAAAATGTGTATGTGTGGGGGAGGGTGCAGTTTCTGTGCCCTTTCTGGGGCTGCCACCCTCCCAAGCACCCTGATGTGTTCACCAACTGAAGCTTATCAAATCTCATTGTTCAAGAGTTTTTATAGAGTTTAATCTCCAGCCACCCACCCTCTTTCCTGGAGGGCAGCGGTGGGGCTGAAAGTTCCAACCTTCTAATCCTTGTCTTTCTGGTGACCAGCCCCACCCTAGGTTGTCTAGCGGTGCCACCCTGAGTCACCTCATAAACTCAGGTGTGACAGAAAGGGGCTTATTAGGAATAACAAAAGACACTCCTGTCACTCAGGAAATTCCAAGGGTTCTAGGAGCTCTGTGCCAGGAACAAGGGGACAAAGACCAAGTATATGTCTTACTATTCCACATTCATGGTTGAAAAATCAACAGGACTCAAAGAAGAAGAGGTCTCCCTATGGGCAATATCTTCTCCCAGTGGCTTTTTTCTCTGCTTTCCTTAAAACCTCAGCCAACTTCCTTTCTCCCACTCAGCTGATAACCTCATTCCCTAACTGGAATTCCTTTCTCTCAGCTGATAACCTCTCTCCCTACTTCCTCTGTATTGCAAAATGTTTCTCATTTTCATTTTCTTCTTTCATGCCTTCTCTGTTTCATCCAAGGCAACTCTTCCATTGGTGTTCATGACCCAGCTCTTCCTCCTGTCTTTTGGGATTCCCATGAAATGTCACCGCTCCTCACATCTTCAATGGAGGCCTCCACCAGCTCTTTCCTGCTTCCAAACATGCTCAGGTCTCTCTTGGTGTCCCTTGTTCTAGTATTAATTGACCCTTCCATTTCCCCACATTTCTCAAGAAGGGGCTAACTCTATGCTGGACTTCTGGCCTCACAACATTTAACCTCAGCCTTCCAAAATCTAACTCCCACCCCAAACACTGCAGAGGCACCGACGACCTCTTCTATGCCAAATCATTTTCCCCCTCAGTCTTTTATCCACTTAAGCTCTGCTGAGTGACACCTCCATTGCCCCCTCCCCACCACCTTCTTGAGCCAATTTCCTCACCTCGCTGTGGGTCTTTCTCTTCCCTGGCTCTTCCTTCCCACCCTTTTTCACCTCCCAATCTGCAAACAAAGCTGCTTTCATTGTTTCATCTCATTCCTCTACACCGGGAATGAGCAATCTTTTCTTGCATAAAGTGAAAGAAAAAAGTTTACATATATATGAAGTATTTTAAAAGATCTGTCTGTATCTATTTATACTCCATTTAATAGAATAATATCAATTAGAAAATGCACACTACATTATGGCCCCTAAAATATAACATCAATGAAACAGAGGAAGGCTAGGCCTGTGAACCAAACTGATTCCATTTTCCCTGCAGAGGACACTTTGTTACTTTTCCAATTCTCAGTCATGAGACTCTTCAGGGCAAATGATTACCCTATGGGCTGCCCTGACAAAATAGACTGAGATAAGAGAGGAAACATATTTACTGAGTTGCAAAACCCCTCCCCAAGGCTTGTTTACTATAATTGTAAAAGTTACAGACTAACCTTAAGACCCCTTTAGGAATTCCCACCTGTGCACAAAGCATCAAGGTGACTGCTACGACCCTTCTGGGGTGACAATGATGAACACCACTGCCTACTGAGCATGCGCCCATGACACAACCAGGAAGAACAGAACGTACCTCCTCCAGTGACGCTGGCCTGCCACCCTGCCACTCCTTAACCCCTTTCCCTGAACAGCTCCCCTGGGGGGCTAGTTTTACTGTCGCTACCCCCCCTTATGCATGTCTATCTCCCCTTTAGTAAAGCATTTGCTTGCCTTACTGTTGGGTACATTGTTCATTTCTAAGACTTTGGAATCCAAGAGCCTAATTTAATCACTGGCATAAATTGGAAAGCTTTGGGCACCGGAGAGGACTCCAGCTGCAAGAGGCCAGTGGCCACTGGGACTATTTTGCTCCCATGTCTCTGCTGCTGGTAGATCTCTCCTGGAGTCCCCAGCTTAAATTCAGACAAGGCAATGCTTTATTCTCTTTACTTTTCTCTGATTTTCTGAGCCCTCTTCTGTTTGTTTGGATTGTATCTACATCCGTATAGGTGCACCCCTGAGGGCTCCTGGCTATGATTTGTTTCTGATTTTCCCAGCCCTCTTCTGTTTGATTGGACTGTGTTCACTTCTGTATAGGTGCACCCCGGAGGGCCCCCGGCTACACTTGGTTTCTGATTTTCCCAGCCCTCTTCTGTTTGGTTGAACTGTATCCACTTCTGTATAGGTGCACCCTGAAGGGCTCCTGGCTAGACTTTATTTTTCTGATTTAAATCTAGTTGATACTTTTCTTCTTTATGCTGAAAACAGTGGGAAGAACTGCTTTTATCAATCACTGTTAATGGAATAGGTTGGCCCTGCTGATTAGGACAAGGCTAAACTGGACCCCACTGCTCCTCTTTTCTCTTTGTTTCTTTGCTTGGTTAGACTAGACATTTAGTTGAGTACCGGTAATCTGAATAAACCTTCCAATCCTTGCATCAACTTTTGGACTTTCAGATCATTTGTTTAAGGCTAGAGGGCAAGCCGAGCCTGACCTGTCGGTAACATCAAGACATCATTGCAACCTAAGTAGCAACATGGAGGCAGCTTTTCAATCTTTCTTCTCGAACTTATGCCAAGGGCTGAAGTTAGGCTCACCCTTCATTTCCATTTGTAACATCAATCTTTACCATAGATTTAATTGCCTCTTCTCTGTGAGGAATTTCCAACATCTCCAGCTCTGACACTCTTCTGAAACTACAGAAACTCAATTCCATCTTCCTGCTCGTGCCTGCAATTTAGTACCTCCCAGCAGAACTCATCTTCCTCCCAGTCCCCACCGAGTCTGCTTGTCTTTTATGTTCCCCGACAAAACTATCTTCCTGGCCACTCAGCAGCTTCTATATAGAGGCAAAGAACATTACTTTACAATTGTATAGTGATAAACATGTAAGAATGGTAGCTCATGGAGTATTAAGAGAAAAAAAAAAAAGCAGGAACACAGAAATCAACAAGTCAACCTTTAAGTTTAGAAAAGACAAAAGGAAAGCCAAATAATCTTTTTTTTCTTAAATGTTGCATGACGACCTGGACTGCTAGGTCAGTTGCTTAGAGCAGTGTTGTAACACCAAGGTCAAGGGTTTGAATTCCTGTACTGGCCAGCCCCCCCCTCCAAAAAAAGTTTCATGACAAATTTGATACCATGTAAAAAGGATTCTGATAGGTTGGGAAGAATGTTACTTTTTGGTAATATTTTTAATAAGTAAAATAGCGACTGATGCTAACAGTAAGCCCTTATTAAGAGCCCTCTAGGTATCAGAAATGAATAGTGGAGCTTACATTCTGGGATTTTACAGATTATCTGGGATTTCCTCCGTTAGCACATTGATAAAAAACTTTGACCAATGTGGCAGCAACTAAAGTTGTCAGTGAAGAAATAAAAAGAAAATATTCAAGGATTTTAATGTTATCTATAAAATCACTTTGTTGGCTTTACAATTAGTAAAATTCAAGGACACCCCATGACATCAAGTTTTACTTTGACAAAAGGAGAGAGAATAATTCTAAGTTTTTCTATTAAATTTTATTTTAAAATTACATCTATAATAGTCTTAAATTTTAAGAACCAGTTAAAAAGATAGAGTCTGTAAATGGGATGTTATTTTATATAGTAACATTCATTTTCTTGTAAATTAAGCTTTCCTACCACTTTTAATTATTTTCATACTCTTCTCAAGATTCACCTTAAGACTGCCTGAATTGGTTGTCCGTGGTTTTAAACTTTAGAGGTCTTTAAAAAGTCTACAATTGAATCACTTATTAGTTGAAGACATGAAACCTATTTGACAAAAAGGTAATGCCTACATTGTGCTAAAAAATGTATATAGAATCATGTATAAGGAAAATGACAATAATGGTCCAGAGTGAGAATATGTGAGGTTTTTAATTCATTCATCCAAACTGCACTTTTGAGTGCTTACCCTGGGAATGTTCTAGGTGCTGGGAATTCAGCAGAGAACAAAGGACTATAATGTCTGCTGTCATGTAGTTTACACTCTAAAAGGAGGAAAGAGAAATTAAACAGAACAAATACATGGATGATATTGTGTATTAGAAGTGATGCCCTAAGTGCTAATTAGAAAAACAGCAGAGGAAGGGTATAGGGAGTAGGTGGTTGTAGTTAAAATTGCATGGTCTGAGAAGGGCTCACAGGGCAGATGACACTTATGCAAAGGCCTGAAAAGGAAGAGGGAGAGAGGTTATCTGCAGGAAGGATGACTAGGCACGAAAGTCAGTGTGGCTGGAGGGGGCAGGCCTGATGGAGATGCACTCAGAGAAGTCATGGGAGACAGATCCTATAGGGTTTTAAAGGTTTTTGCTAGGAGATCGATCTAGAGCAATTGGAGGGTCTTGAACAGAGGACTGACATGATTAGAAATAACCTGTAGGGGGTTGTTGTTGTTGTTTGCAGCAATGGGAAGGATATGGTTGCCACTTTCTGAGGTAAGGAAAGGCCGGGTGGTGGCAGGTTTGGGGAGGAAGATGGGTGAGTTGGTGTTGAGATGTCTGTTAGGCACCCAGGAGGAGACGCCCAGGATGTGGTCTCCTCTCTTCGCCTCTCTTTTCCCTCTCCCTTGGGATTGCAGGAGTTGGGACCCTCCCCAAGCTGCGTGCCAGCCCTCCAGTAACTCCACTGGCCGAGCCTCGCACCCTGCCGGGAGCTGTGCGCTCCGAGCAAGAGGCACATTTGAATTATCTGTCCTACCAGAGGGAGCCATTTCGTAATTATTCCAAGGCGGGTACTGGCCAGCAGTGGCCTTTAGCAGCTGATGTTGGGAGTGCGTAGTTCAAGGCAAAGGCTTGGGCTGCAGGTATGAACGTGGGGATCATCAGCTTGAGGTTGGTGTGTAAAGCCATCAGATCAGCAGAGGTGTGAATTTAGAAAAAAAACCGGTATCATGCTTGGCTCGCACGGTTGTTGTGTGAAGATCAAACTAAAGACATACATAACACACCTGGAATACAGACAGCGCTTGATGAAGCGATGCTACTATGTGTAGAAGCCCATCCCTGGACGACTTCCAGTTCAGACAGATGGGCACGCATTTTGCAGCAACCCCACACCCCAGCAAGAGGCCGAGGAAGAAGCCAGGGCCGGACGCGGGTGAGGTGACAATGCCGTCTACAGACGGCTGGGGCCTGGGTCCAGTGCTCGCATTCACCGGCGGGAGGAGGCGGCACCGGGCGGCAGCCGCGCCCTGGGCGCCGCGAGCTGGCGGCCGAGCGAACCTTCCACGGGTCCGGGATTTCCGGCCGGCGCTGGCTGTCCTTCCCGCCTGCCCTCTCCGGCCTCTAAGTTCCCGGGCGCTCGCGGCCCCCGGCGGGCCGGAGCCCGGGGCGTGGAGCGGGGCGGGGCGGGGAAAGTTGGGTCCTGGCCGCCGAGGGCTGGGCTCCGCGCTGGGGCGCCCGCCGCAGAAACCGTAAAAGGCTGGGGCGGGCGGGGCGGGTGTGGCTCTGACTGCGTGACCTGAGCCCCGTCTCGGTCCCGTCGGCTCCGGCGACCGCGGCCTCTCAGCCATGGGCGCCGTCTGGTCCGCCCTGCTGGTCGGAGGGGGTCTGGCCGGAGCGCTGTTCGTTTGGTTGCTGCGGGGCGGCCCTGGGGACGCGGAGCAGGAGGACGCCGCTCGTGAAGAGGCTGCGGCTGCGGGAGCCCATCCGGGCGGCGGCGGCGGACTGACCCCCGGATCTGCCAAGAGCGAGCTGGGCGCCAAACCAGGTACTCTCCTTCCCCGTGTCCCCAGCCCAGATCTGCCAGGGGCTGTGAAGCTCACCGGAGGCGGGAGGAAAGAAACCCACCTGGAGCTTCCTAGCAGTCCGTCCCCGCGCCCCTCGCTTCCCCGAGGAGGTCCCGGAGACGTCCAGGCCGACTCTCCAAGGGCCGCGCCCTGGCGCGTCTGCCCTCAGCGCCGCCCAGGAGGACCTGCCCTTGTCCCTCCGGCGGGGACGGGCTCCTCCGCTTGGCGGCGCCTGGTGCAGTGCGGGCGGCTGCAGCGGCGGCGCCCCTTCCCGGACCTTTGGAAGGAAAGGAAGGCTTAGGCTTAGGGGGAATCCCACAACTCTTCAGTCTCTGACCGAGCAGGAACGTTTTCTCAGTCCCAATCCAGTAGCCTCACGTCCTCCCATCCCACACCCCATGGAAGAGCTGGGTTTGGAAACGCCCGAGCTGTGAGTGCCGCTTGCCATCTGGACGCTTCTATCAGAAAGGCAAAGTTCGGGTTGGACTTTGGCTGGGAAGGTCGCGGCTGAAGCACTGGGGCCGTGCCTGGCCGCTCATTTCAGAACTACCAGCCCTGTCCCCAGACCCCCCGCCCATCCCCTGAAGAGCGCAGAGGTCTAACTCTAGGGAAGGGACTACTTAATAGGGGTACTTAAAAGGGACCCAACTCTGCTGAGTAGAATCGACATGTAGGTTTAAATCTGTACATTTTAGAAACCATATGCTAGGCAAAGAGCGAGCACTGGCAGAAAACCGTACCTTCCAGTGCCCTCCCTTGGCGAGCTGCCCATGCCTGGGCTTTGGCCTCATGGTGAAAATGACATCTGTGAACTTTATTTTTAGTTGCAGTGGTGTTCATGTGTAGTGGCATGAAAGTCTGTCCGTCTCCTTTCTGCGATTGGCTTGGGATGAATGGAGAGCTAATTTATCTTTTTCTGAAGGCCAGCCTCATGTTGAAAAGTTAGGAATTCAGAGGAATATTTGTTCACATCTCACTTCCAACCCCGCCATTAAAAAGAGACAAAATGAAACAAAAGACTGCCCCCCAGCCTAAACCTACCTGTGCTACCCGTGTGATTGTGGAGATCTCGATCTTGTAAGGGGGCTATTTGGACTACCAGTGAGGTGGCCAAGAAGGAAACCGAGCCTTTAGGGAACTTGGATTGTGTACTTTTATGAACATTTTTAAAAAACTGTGTACAATAGGAGGGGGATGCAAAGCCTTATGTTTGTTGGAGAGGTTCCTGATGCATATAGGATTGGCCTCCCCTGCCCCCACCCTACTCCCCAACTCCTGACCAATGATGCACTACTGTCCTCGTACAGTCCTCATACGGTCCCCCACAGTGAGAGCTGCAGCTGATCTGCCCACAGATCTGAGAGCCAATCCCTGTCCTGCACGCATTTCCTGGGAGTACAAGTGTACTCTTCTGGTTTGTAGAGTAGCCATGCAGCCCTTTGCCCCACAGGCTGGAGAACATTTTCTGATGATAGGAGCCAAGCCACTTGACTTGATTGCGTGCCAGTATGGCCCGGACAGTGGGAGACTGAGGACCATGACAAGGTTATGCATCTGCCCCTTCATCTTGCCACTTCATTTACTGATACTCTTGGATGTGCCTTTGTCAGATACACATGTTTATTCTTAGAGCACAGTGTTGGGAACATATTAGATAATTAAGTACTTGATTGTAATAGAAAGGGACTTGATCAACTGCAAACAGAAGTCAAGCCTTCAGTAACTAAGTATGTTTTCTTAGCCTAACTTTTTTTTATGTGAACCGCTTAGCAGTATTACATTTTTCCTTTCGTTTCTTAGAGCATCTTCAAGGAAGCAATGGATGTTTGATTTCTGAGACCAAAGACCTTGGTAACCTGCAGGAAGCAGCATGGAGACTGCAGAATCCTTCCAGGGAAGACTGTGACAATTCAAGAGAGCATGTTCATTCTGGACAGTTTCCAGACATAGAAGCTCCAGCTGCCTTGGAGATTGGTAACTCTAGGGCTTACTCTGAAGTTTCGAGAAATGAAAGCCTTGAATCTCCTTTTGGAGAATGGGGATTCCGAAAAGGAAAAGAGATACCTGCTAAAGCAGATATGTGCTTTGCAGAGAAGTTGCTTTCTAGCAATCTTCTCATGGACAGAGCTAAAGAAGTGAGCCTTGCACAATTGGACAGTCAGGCCCCAGCTCACCGTGAGGACTGGGAAATGGTGTCTAGGCACTCGTCCTGGGGGGATGTTGGTTTGGGTGGCAGTCCTGAGGTTCCAGCGTTAAACCTGAACCAGGGAATGGACTATGGCAGAAGCATTCTTGGGGAAGCAAGAGGTCGGGAAATGGATGTGAAAGCAGGAAGGGTACTAGCAATGTCTTCAGAGTCTCAGCAAGTTAGTGTCAGGTTCCAGGTCCATTATATCACAAGCACTGATATGCAATTCATTGCTGTAACTGGAGACCATGAGAGTCTTGGGAGATGGAACACTTATATCCCGCTCCACAATAGCAAGGATGGGTGGTGGTCTCATTCTGTTTTCCTGCCAGCAGATATAGTGGTGGAGTGGAAGTTTGTGTTGGTTGAGAACGGGAAAGTTACCCGCTGGGAAGAATGCAGCAATAGAGTCCTAGAGACTGGCCATGAGGATAAAATGGTTCACAAGTGGTGGGGGCTTCACTGATTCAATTTGCAAAGTACTGGAGAGGCTGTAGCAGAATGTGGAAGAGGCTAAGGTTGTGGAGCACACTGAATAATTTAAAACTAGAGATAGTCAAATTTAGCCATCAGAATTGTTTCAAGTTTGCTAGTGGCTTTTGTCCAATGTGCAGAAATATATGTATGCAGATAATGCTTCCAGTGAGCATGGACTTTTTTTTCCTGTGGCATTGATTGATGGATTGTGCTGATCTATCACTACTTTAGGGCTTGATCTTCTTGGGGAGGGCTTGGCTAAGCTTCAGGTGTGGACTGTAATCATGGAGCAGAAACTAAATAGCTGCACAGGCTTCAAGCTTGAGCCTTTGGGAGATTCTTAGACCAAGAGACTAAAATAAGCCTCATTAAAAATTTTCCTTTTGGTACAGTTGAAAAAGCTCTTTACTGCATGTACTTTTTTTTTGTTGGTGGCTGGCTGGTATGGGGAGCTAATCCTGGACCTTGGTATTGTCAGCACTGTGCTCTAACTGACTGAACTACCAGCCAACCTATATGCACATTTTATATTTAAAAATAGTTAACACCATTTGGAACTGCTATCAGCAAATATGTGGTCACAAGATGTGATTCGTAAGGATATGAGGTAATGCTCTAAGACTCCCCAATGTTTTTTGTTTGACTTTACCTGCCAAGTTTGGTTTCGAAGGTAGTGAGTCTGTCTTTGTCTTAATGATCTAAAACTGGTATGGAAACAAGGGGCCTGATCAGAGTCAGTCATCATGGAGGTCAGTCATGGGAGCAGCTTATGAGGAAAGGGAACATGAATGCAATTGGGGTGTGGGCTGGGTGAGGTGCCCTGAGTGACACCTGTAGAGGTGGGAGCCTCTGTAGGACCATCTCTTTCCTACTGCCCCTTCCATCTCTCACCAGATCTGGACAGATGGACTGTCCTACAGCAATCGTTTCCATCTGTCACCCTCTTCCCTCTCCTTTCGTACCAGCAGCTATCTTGGGTAACAAATTTATACAGGATAGTGATATAGAAGTACATCTTTGCTCTGAAAAGAAATAAACATTTAAACATTAAGTTATAAATGAACAAATAATAAAACTTGAGTTTTAATATCCTTATTAAATGTCTGAATTATTTGTCAAAATCTTAGTACCATAATAGCCTGGATGAAAATAAAATACTAGTATTTTCCTCCACTAATAACAGACACATAGAAAAAAGAAAACATCAAAAGGTACAGAAGAATGGGGCCGGCCCGGTGGCACACTCGGTAGAGTGCGGTGCTTGGGAGCGCGGTGGCGTGGCGGCGCTCCCGCCGAGGGTTCGGATCCCATATAGAGACCGGTCCGCTCACTGGTTGAGCGCGGTGTGGGCGCGACACCGAGGGTTGCGATCCCGTTACCAGTCACGAAAAAAGACAAAAAGGAAAAAAGGCCAAAGAAGAAGAAACATATGGTCACATCAATTAATTAAGAAAACACGTTTGAAAAAATACAACATCCATTCATGATAAAAACTCTCATCAAATTAACAATAGAGAGGAATGTTCACAATGAACATCTACCAAACCAAACCAAACCAAACAAAAACAAAAAGCATCTCTAACATCCTACTTAATGATAAGAAATTAGATGCTTTCCCCGTGCTTGGGAGCGCGGTGGCGTGGCGGCGCTCCCGCCGAGGGTTCGGATCCCATATAGAGACCGGTCCGCTCACTGGTTGAGCGCGGTGTGGGCGCGACACCGAGGGTTGCGATCCCGTTGCCAGTCGCGGTACGGGCGCGACACTGAGGGTTGCGATCCCGTTACCGGTCACGAAAAAAGACAAAAAGGAAAAAAAAAAAAAAGGTACAGAAGAAGACATATGCAGACTTTTTCCTCTCCCTTTGGGGAAAAGGTTTAGGATATTTCTTTTAAGATTTTACCTTTCCTTGAAGGGAAATTCAGCAAGCCTGTACTTGAAAATGAATTCTCTTATGTTAAAATAACTTTTAATAAGTGTAACATCTATTGGTGAAACAATGGTTTAATCCTGGTAACAGATAGTCTTTGCTGAGAAGAACATAAACCCAACTGGAAACAGCATTAGAAAATGCTTAAAAGAACTATGTTTGACAGTCTGGGGCTAATAGTGTTTTTATGTTAACTGCTTCATATATACTGCTTTCATATATACTGCTTAAATGCTTCATAATGAATTTTATATTGTACCAGTGAGGTCTGCAGAAGGCATTTACCATTACTGTACAGAATGCCCAAGCATTCCTATGAGGTAAAATTAAAGTTAAAACCATTTAAGTAAAAATCTCTTTAGAATTCTATCACTAGTCATTTTATTATTACCTGATTAAATTAAAAGTAATCTTTCAGCAAAGCCATTTGACTTAAGATATACAAATAATATTAAACTTTATATTTTAAAAGTTGTTATTTAAAATAGGATGTGCTTAGAGTGTTAACACTGCCACTGAGAGCAGAAATATGAGGAGTTTCTTGGTGTGCACGAGTGCCCTAGCCAGGCAGTTCGTTGTCTGCGTAGGTCAGGGCTCCTGTGTCTGCTGTAACAGAAACCTTCCATGTAAGAAGGCTGCAACACCAGAAGCCTGTTTCTTGCTCACATAACAGTCAGCAGTGGGTCTTCCTGCTGGCAGGAGGGCAGCTTTCTTCCTTGCAGAGATTCAGTCACCCAGGTTCCCTTCTGCCCTGTGGCTCTACCATCCCCGAGGACCCTCAGTGTCCTCTGCATCCAGCCCATGGAAGGGGAAATAAAGTAAGAAAAAACAGAAATTCACGTTAATACTTTTGACTTGAAATTTACACACATTGCTCTGTCCATATTCTGTTAGTGAGAATCGGTCAGGTGGCCACACTTAGATGTGAGGGGAGGTGGGAATGGGAAATAGAGCCTTTAGTGGGGCAGCTGTTTCTCAGGGACAATTCTGGACTACGGAATGGAAGCACATATTATTTTGGACAGCTAACCTTCTGCCACATTGTCCCTGATGTTTTGGCACAACTGAAACATTTTTGTGTCTGTTCTTGTCTCATTATTTTGTTCACATACAAAACTCCCTGGTTTATTAAAATCTAATTAAGGCGGACTAAATTGATTCAATCTAGAAGTTACCCACTTGCTAAAGAGTAACGACACCTTTTTCTTTCTTTCTTTATAGTTACTAATATGCAAAAAGAGAAACTTTTCTAACAATTTTGTTGGGGGGGCAACGTTTTGTTATCTGATTACCTTCACTGAGTGAAGAACAGTGAGTTCAGGGTCACAGAGGAGTCCCTAGCAGTACACTGGAGTATGTCCTTCTGTCCTTGGCATTATACCACATTTTTTACTTCCATGTGAAAGGTGTTTTTCTCCCAGTATTTTTATTTTTCTTAAGCTGAAAAAAAAAATGGCTCCACTGTCTGGGGATGAGTAAATATAATTAAAAACGTAATTATTCCAATACACTGGAATTAGCATAAACCAATACTTTATAATATATGAATATTTTCACACCTAATACCATTTGAAGTTTTATTGGTAGAGCATTCAAGAATAGTTTATTTCAAAATAGGGTTTACAGGACAGGGTATCTTAAATTTTCACATAAAAAGAAAAGTACACAGGGCACTAATTATAAGTAACACCACAATTAATTGGGCATCATCTCTCTGTTAAGAATAGGCAAGGAATGCATCATTTTAGTAACATTTTTTCCTGGTCTTTCACTTTCTGTATCCTTTTTTCTTGATTTCTGATCATTGAAGACATTGCTGAAAATGTTGATAAAACAAAGTTAAAATAGCAAAATCTACTCAGGTTTTTAATTCTATTACGTGCTTCTTAAAAGATCAGCTTGTTAATATAGAATAGATACATTCTGAGCTCAAGAAATTCTTCAAAATTGCAGTGTCGCATATGTTTGAAAAGGTTGGTGTTATGGAACAGATCTAAGAGTAAATCTTTACTCTTTCAGTTATTTCAAATTAGCGTGATAATTATTAGAAATTACACATACTAATTAAGAATAATACATCCTGACTGTGAATAATTCAGACACCTCAGAAGGGGACAAAGAGAGATGAAGGTCAGTCTCTGTCTCCACTCCTTCAATCTGCTGGAATCCCATGCCCCCTCAGAGGTCATTACTGTTAACAGTTTGGTGAATATCTAAACATATACATGTATGCATGCAAAAGTTTTCTTCTTTACACAAATGGGAATATATGGCATAAATTGCTTTGTAGCTTGCTTTTCTCACTTAACAAAATGTCAACATCTTTCCAGTTCATCTTATGTTTTGTTATGACTGCACAGTATTTCATTATACGGATGTTCCAAAATGTTAGTAAATAAATAAAAAAAGGTTGCTTCCCTGTTTTTCTTTATACGAAACAATGCTATAGTAAATACTTTTGTATATAGACTTTAGTGCATTTGCACAATCATTTTTTGTAAAATAAATTCCCAGTAGTAGAATTTCTGGGTCAAAAGGTATGTGCACTTTAAATTTTGATAATACTCCCAAAATTCTCTCCAAAACCATTTATTTTAGAATTTCCAAGAGACATCCCATTCAGACCTTGTATCCAATAAAAAGGTCTTTTTATTTTTTTAAGCTAATACAAAATGTCTTCCATGTGGATTAGTACATGGTGACATAGATCAGATAAACTCAGAAATATAAGTCAAAGTGTGAATAAAAATAGAGCCAACAAGATAATGCATATTCCTTAAAAACAAAAACAAAAACAAAACAAAACAAAAAACATCTCACAATAAACCCAGAAGCAAACATTTTTTCCTGATGTTTACATATACAGGGATCTGGGGTTATAACAAGGGACTTGAAATTTCTTTAACAACAATTTCATTAATCTCTGTGTATTAAAAAATATGTGGATTTTGGAATCAGAGATTGCAGGGATCAAGTCCCAGATCTACTACTCATTGTGTGACTTAGAATTTATTGACTGTGCTCTAATCTTCAGTTTCCTCACCTTCAAAGGCTGTAATAATAGTACCCACCTCCCAGTGTTGTGAGGATCACATGAAGGAAACATGAGTGAGGCACTGAGTACAGGGCCTGGCACATAGTTGGGAAGTGCAACTATTAATATTAATAAGATTATTTTATAAAGATTTGTTAGAAGAAAAATATTTTTCTTCATCTACCAACATATTCTCTAGGGATGGAAAGATGGAATAACAATAACTGATGTACTTCAAAATAAATTTCTCTCTGACAAAGGCTCCTGGATTCATGAAGTCATGTCTCACGCATGACAGTTCCCCCATATTCATGGTACTTGGAAGTTATGCCCAAAGAGCTGCCCATCATCTGCGGATAATAATAATTTCTTATTTGAATAACTTTAGTATTTTTAGAACTGGTTTATTTCTTTATTTTGTGATTCACTGGGTGCACAGACTCTTTTAGTACTGTACTAATTTATATCCTGCGTAAGGCTAAATATCGTTGTTTTGTTTTCTAGCTATTGATTGTAATGCTATTCTGGCAACCTTCGTATAAATGCTTGCCTACAGACATACTAGGGACAAGAAAGACAGTGTATGGGAAAGCCCCAAGTGAAAAACCACTAAAAACATGTGTTCTACTGAGGGTTGGTTAGCAGGATTATCATCCCTAATAGATTCAAGAGTACAGCAGGGCTATAGTACCCTGCCCAAGGTCACACGATTAGTTCAGGGGTTAGTCATGGTTAAGACCTTCGCATTTTGACTAAGATATCTGAATTGCTCATTTAAAATGACCTTTCAGTGGCTCTATAGATAGGAGGCTTAACCTGAAGGGAAGGTGAATATTCATATGAGCAAGGAAGACCTCTCTAAAAGTGTACACCATACCTTGATTCTTCAGCTGTAAATCTTCCACCAGAGTTTGCAAGCTTTCCAATCTGTTCTGAAGCTTCCTGCATGTTTTTCCTGTTGTTTCTACTGGTGGAGACTGTGAATCTATTAGAAAATTACTTAGATGTGACATTAAAAGTCTATTCAATATTTCCTTTTAGAAATTTTCCAATTACAGCTTAAACAACCTCTCCTTTAAAATATAGGAAAATTTAAAACACTATTTTAAAATAAAGAAAAAAAATATGCCTTATCTAAATATTGCAATACTAGCTTATATGATTTTGTTTCAAACCCATCTGATTTACTATTATTTAACTACACAGTATTAAATGGGATGAGTGAGAAGAATACTTCAAGTTTAGTGATACATCCTGCATAATGAACACTACCTTTTCATACCAAACCCGAGTAGTTCCATAAACAGGGTTTGGGGAGCAAGATCAAATAGTGACAATGTCATCATTTTTGAAGGTATGAGGCCAGTGCCCATGTTCGTTGCTGCCTCCTGAACGAGGATGGCATTATATAATGAGAAAGGGCAGTACGGATGCTGACATGGCCACAGTGAACTAAGAACAAATGTGGCAGTAGCAACTGAGGGGGGCTTAGAGGCATGTAAGCTAGTCTCTAATAAATATGCTAAGTTTCGTCAGCCTCTAAAAATACTTGATTGGCAATTTGAAAATTTAAATTTTGATCTGAGCCCCTGACTAGATGTATAATCTTAAGAATATTTTTGATGGCTCATTTTCCTATTAAAAAGTACCTTTTCATTACAGTTATTAGTATTAAAGGCAAATATCTAGGAATTACTTTAGTTCAAGAGGATGAGAAACAGTTCCTTAGAGAGATTTTTAATATAATTAATATAAAATGTTTAATGAGTATCTGACAATAAAGGAGAAAAAAGAAAATGCCATGCTATTATGTAACATAAATTTATAATAAAGTGACAAGGAGCATTGTTCTACTTCTGCAATATTTACTACTCTAATAGGTAAATAATTTGATACTTTAAATTTTTAAAAATACTAAATGAATAGCTTAGAAACATAAGAGATGAAAGAGGAAACAAATACAGAAAAAAAGATAGTAAAAAAGAAAATGTTCATGATTAGGTATTTTTTTTTACAATCTAGAAATGTATAAGGCATGGAATTTCAAAAGACTAAGAACTGACTTGACCATGATGTAACAACTTGCCTAGTTTACCTACCCTATCAAAGGGAATGATGCCATAGAGCACTGGGGCTGTTTGGTCATTGTCACACATGATGAGAAACATTTCAAGCTCTATACAACCCATATATATTTAACACCCACTTATTTATCAGGCACTTACTCTAAATCAAACCATTTTTCTCACTTGTCTTATCAAATAACAAATTAACTTAAAATTTTAAAAATGAGATAATTTTGACAAGTTTATATGGTAAACATTTTTACTTACAAAGGCAGAGACTGAAGGAAAGCCATGATTTTAAATAATTTAATAAGAAAGAAAAGTCAGTCACAGCATTTTAAAGACCAAAAATTTCATAATAAAATAGAGCAAAAAAAGTTCATTATTTATGTCAGAGAAAAATAGAGATAATATGAGGGTACTTCACAAAGTGCTTGGAAAAACAGAATTAAAAGATAATACGAATCCTTCCACGAACTTTGTGAAGTTCCCTTGTATTTATATATAATATTTATGTATATTTACTAAAGCTTGCACATAGGTACACAGTAGCTATTCTATTTAAATAAAACCCACCTAAGTTACACTGCATCAATAGGAGCTTGTATATAAGAACAGCATGCAAAATCTTATTAATTCTGAGTATGGAAAATAACTTGCAATTCACTAGAGTAAGAAATCAGTTAATGCCATCAGTGATATCAGATCATTCTTACCTTTAACAGAATCAGGTGAATGAACTGTTTTGGTGGATCTATACTGTGATGTGGAACCTATTGAATCAACCGAACTAGTTAGAAGAGAGTGCACTGGAGACTTCTTAGGAGAAGAATTGAATGAACGAGAAGCTGAGTTTTTCACAGATGGACTTGCTAAAAATTTGCAAGAAAAAAGTAAAAGGACAGAATTAATTAAAAGTAGTATACTGCATCTCTCAAAAAATTAAACTTTCATGAGAAAATGTTCCCAATGATGGGGGGAAGAGGGGATATTCTGGTAAATACCCAAGGTTTTGGGTTAGAGCTGAAAAGGGCTATGCAATGAAAAGGGCTATGCCTTAGGAACAATGGATGAAAAGGAACTAGACCTACCCTTAGGGATCCTGAGATCTAGCTTCAAATCATCTTAATTCTTGATTTGACTATATCAATCTGGGATTGCCAGTGTCCTTAGTTGTCTACTAAAAGCAAGCATAAATGCTCTCTGGAGGAAGGTAACCTCATTCTAAGCACCAAATCATCTGTGAAATTTTTCCTATATAATGTGTCATACAATGAAAATAACCAGGCATATGAGGAGAAAAGATGATATGCTAGAAAACTAAGAGGAAAAAAAAATACAGATAATAGATATAGATCCACAGGGTTCAGATAATGGGGTTATCAGACAGACTTCCACAGATTCAAGCAGTATTACTCCAAACCGCGAAGGGGTTGTTCTTTTTTTTTTTTTCCTTTTTTTTTTGTCTTTTTTCGTGACCGGCAACGGATCGCAACCCTCAGTGTCGCGCCCGTACCGGACCGGGACTGGCTACGGGATCGCAACCCTTGGTGTTGCTCCCGCACCTCGCTCAGCCAGTGAGCGGCCGGTCTGTATGTGGGATCTGAACCCTTGGCGGGAGCGCTGCCACGCTTCCCAAGTGGTTCACTGTAGCAGTGCGCCACCGGGCCGGCCCCGGGGGGGTGGGGGTGGGTGTTGTTCTTTTATAAAGAAAATCATGCATGTACATATCAATAAGAACTGCTAAAATGAAAAACAAAACAAAGAAAAACAATCTTAAAGCTGCTAGAAGGGGAAAAAAGGGCAGATTACATTTAAATGAGCAACAATTAAACTTATAGCTGACTTCTTAATAAAAACAATGGAAGCCAGGACACAAAGGAAAGATATCTTCAAAGGGAAGGAAAAAATGCCAACCTAGAATTCTATACCCAGGAAAAATATTCTTCAGAAATGAGAATAAGAAACACAATTTTGGAAAAACAGAAATTGAGAGAAATCACCAGCAGAAGACTTACATTAAAGGAAACATTAAAGGCGTGAGTAAAATGATAATGGATAGAAAGTTAAGTATAAATATGTGCATATATCTAAGTGAAAATTAACTGTACAAAACAATACAAATAATCTATTGTGGTATTTATATCTGTAATTTATATTTATAATTAAAATACATGACAATTGTACAAAAGTTGGGAGGATAGTGGAGTTAACATGTTCTAAGTTATAATGTATGAGAAAAGGTAAAAACACTCATTTATATTAGTCTAATAAGGTGAAAATATATGTTGTATTGTCCTGGCCAATTATTAAAACAGTAGTAAAAAACACATAAATGAAGTAAACCTGAAGGAATTGTTTCACTTTATATAAATGTTCCTTTTGTCAAAATATTAGTTCCAAAAAGATTTCTCCCAAGTCAAGGATTATTAAAAAATTTAGAATTTGAATTAATTTTACTTAAGAATATTATGTTTTGATTTTAGATCTATATTGACACTCTACTATACAAGAAGAAATCTGGAAACATCTTTCTCCCATCTCTTCACCCTACCTCAATTTTCCCTATTTATATTATTACTGTCCAGATTTATAACTACATTTTTGTTGAATCTTTTACACAGTTTCATTCCTTCTCATTTATTTTGTTCTCTTCCATAGGTAGACCAATTATATGTCTGTTGGTTTGCCTTTGCCTTCCAAACCTAACATATTCTCTAAAATTATTTTTTGTCTTTTTTAGCTTTAATTAATTAATTAATTAATTAATTAATTAATTTTGGGTGGCTGGTTAGTACAGGGATCAAACCCTGGACCTTGGTACTATCAGCACCACACTCTAACCAAATGAGCTACGCGGCCAGCCCCCCTTCATCTAAAAATTCCTTTTGTGTAATTTTCTCTATGGCCATGATTTCAGTCATACCTATTTTCTTTTTTATTTTATTTGTTTATTTTTTTGGTGGCTGGCCAGTAAGCCTTGATCTTGGTGCTATCAACATCACACTCTAACCAACTGGGCTAATGGGCCAGCCATATTTTTTATTTTTTAAGGTTTTTCCCTGTAATGTTTTCTGTTTCTTTCTTTCTTTCTTTTTTTTTTTTGGCAGCTGGCCAGTATAGGAATCTGAACCCTGACCTTGGTGTTATAATACCGTGCTCTAACCAATTGAGCTAACCAGCCAACCCCTGTAATGTTTTTATTTTTCTCTTCTATTGCCAGTCTGAGTTATGCCAATTTGCTTTTCAACAGATTCTTCTGTCTTTCAATCTTTTCCTTCAGGAGCTGGTTTTTATAGAGATAATTTTATCTATAATTCCTTGGAAATTATATGGAGAACCATTTGTCTTGATTCTTCTCCTTTCCTTTCATTCATTTAATATTTATTGAGCATCTGCTATGTGCCAGGAAAGTTCTAGGTACCTAAGATACATCAGGGAACAATTAAGATATCTGCCCCTGCAGCTTTTGTCTAGTGGGGGTAACATGACACACAATGAACAACATAAATTAGTAAGTTATACAGTATGTTAAAAGATGATAAGTGTTATTTAAAAAAAGAAAAAAGCAAGGGGGACTGGAAGTGTGGAAAGGTTGTGATTTTTAAACAAGGAGGTGAGAAATTAAGTCTCAGTGGGAAAGAGACATCTGAGCAAAGCCTTTAAAGGCAGGAGGGAGTTAGTAATGTGGAGAGAAGAGTGGATATAAAAGCCCTAACATGGAAGCTACTTGGCATGGAAGGAACAGTTCAGGGGTGGATAAAGCAGAATGAATATAGGAGGGAGTAGTAAGAAATGATACTAGAGAGTTAACGGGGACTTACAGGCTACTGTAATGGTTTTTACTCTCATGGAAGTGGGAGCCACTGCAGGGTTTTAAGCAGCTCCATTTCTGTGCTTTTATTGACAACTCACCTGTACATGGGAATGTGAAGCAACTAGATGGATCTTCCAGGTCTCCAGCACGTAATGTGACTGGCTCTCTGGAAGCATAAGAATGGTAATACGAGCATTCTATTTCATAACCACAGCACTAAGATTTATAGACAAAAGGAAGCTAACACAGGCAAATGTGATGGCTTAAAATATAAACTCTAGATGGCAATCATAACCCTTAACCACAGAAGTCTTAAAATACCCTAAGAGAGATTCAAATCTTTTTATATTCAGTATCCATGAACATTTTGCAGGATGAAAATATAATAATATATAACCTTGGGTAAAAAATTCATTTTGTGTAATAACAGCAATAAAACCCAAATCACTTTTTTCATGAATTCTAAGAGATGTAATCTTAATGACTCATTTAAAAATGAAGAAACTGAAGACAATAATAAAAAACAAAACAAAACAAAAAACCTCTCTTAGCATTAGTAGTATCAGTTTACAAAACTGTAAGACTTGAGCAAGCCAATATGTTGAAATAAACCACATAGTTCTCTGTGGTTTGGGTACCAGTATGAGAATATTATGGCAGCAGTTCTCAAGGTGGCTCTCTTTCAAGAGATTTATGAGGTCAGAATTCTTTTCATTATAATACTAATATGTTATTTGCTCTTTAGTTCTCAGTCTCTCACAAGTGTACAGGGGGTAATTCCCCAGAGTCTACATGATAGTTAATATCACAACAGATCAGATGCATATGTAGATATGAGAATCCAACTATTCTTTATTAAGTCAGTCATTAGATTGTAAAACAATGCCTTCTCAATGATTTTTTTTGGAGAATACAGTTACTTTTTCATAATATAATATAGTATTATAATAACTTCATTGCTGAGGGAGCAGATTTTCCTAGTCATGGGGAAACCCTATAGCAGAACTTTAGTTATTGCAGGGAAGTAGCTCCTCTCTGCCCCATGCCTAGGATTGGGCACTTTCCCAGGTACTCAGAGGTAGTACACAGTACTGGTCACTAGCATGAGCTCAGGAGCAGCTAGACCTGAGTTCAAATCTGAACTCCACTGTTTACAAACTATATGATCTTGGTAAGTTGCTTAAGCAATCTGAGTCTTCATTTCGAAACTATATATAGGAAAATAATGCCTGCCTCATTGATTAGGCTAGACTAAATGAGATAAGTCTAAAACAACCAGAAAATAGTGAGAATAAAAATATGCATAGATAGTTGTAGTTATTAATAGGTACAATGTAGTGTTATACATCCAGATGAGAAGAAAATCAAAACATTGTTTTTCTTAGGATGTGAGTTTCTTTTCCTTTTTTTTTGGCTGCTGGGTGGTACAGTGATTGAACCCTGGATTTTGGTGTTATCAGCAACATGTTCTAACCAACTGAGCTAACCGGTCGGCCCCAAGAAAGTTCCAAGTTTACTGTATTTTGATCAAGTAGCAGAGACCATGAGACAATATTTATAGTACTGTCTTAATTCATTCACTAAACAAATATTTACCATATGGCCATTAGGTGGCAGGCATTATGCTTAGTGCTGTGGCAATGTATAAACCCCTACACCTAAATGGAATTTAAAAAGCAGAATCCATTTTCATATTCTTAAGGTAAACAGAGGGCTCAGAAATCTCTACTTTTTATAGGTGGTGAAAATAAAAAAGATAAAAATAAGTCTTTTTCCAAGCAGTCAATAAACAGACCTTATGATGGTAAGCAACTTGAGAACAGGGCCCAGGTTTGTCTTGCTCACTGTCATATTCTAAGAGCCTAGTACATGTGTGGCACTTTATGAACAGTTAACAATCTTCTGAAATAATGAGTGAATAGTAGTAAAAAGGACATTTTGAAAATTGGGGGCTGGTACGATAATTTCTTACCTGCTCAGAGTTTCACTTGATTTGCTACCTTCAGTGGACTCCCTTAGTGAGTGGTTGCTTCTGTTGGTAGAGGAATGGGAGAAATTAAAAACTACACAATGTTATTTCCTTACCAATGCAATGAAAGTTTGTGAGAGAAATAATTTATTCTTATAAAGGATGAAATCGTTTCATCTGATGGCTAGCTAGATAGATCATAAGCATTAACTTAATGATAAAAAAAAAAACCGGTTCCTCGGAACATTAGTTTTAGATAGACACAGATTCAAGAGTAAGACTGGGGCACTGGCTCTTTCAAGAGGAGGAAACAGTACGGAGAAAAGCTGGAGGACAAAAAGAAATGATCTTCTAGAAATCAGCAGTCTGGTTTGATTTGATAAGAGCATAATTAGTTATAGGAGTAAAAGCATAGTGGTGACAATTTAGGGAGATTCTTCAATGTCAGACTGAGGGACCATATACCTAATGCAGCAATGACTTCTGTGTCTCATATGAATAACAAATTAATATTAGACTTTTTTCTTTTTGGCTAGTCAATTCCTGGAAGTTGATTGGGGTCTTATTTGAGATTATGTATTTTATTTCTTTATGCTCCTTTTTATGATTTCATTTAAAAATGCAACTATTCAATCACTAATGAAAATAGGATTATTTTCAATGTTTTTATAATCCTGTATCGAGGTTGTTATAATTTTGTTCCAGACCACCCTTTTCTCAAAAGTTACATAAGCCATTGTAAATATATACAAATATAGAAAAAGTCTTCCATTTTTGGTATGGTATACCATATAAATAGCTTCATATTGGTAAACATCAGCAAAACTTAAAATAAGCAAAAAAAATGCCTATTAAATAGATTTCTAGAAAGCAAATTACTTTAGTACATTTCATTGAAATCCTTTTTAGAGTCATTTAAACAACGTAAAAACTTTCCTTTGAAAAACCCAATATGCCCATTAAATGCCATGTAGACTGTCCAAACAGACTTTCCCAATTACCAGGCCAAATATGAAATTCTTGGACAATTAATTAGATTCAGAATCTCAGATTCTTCTTACCTACGGCATATGTCTGATCTCAGGCTTGATTCAGTGATGCAATCTCTTACTCTATCATCTCTGTATAGACAAATATAACTCCCAGTTAATTATATAAAGAACAATTTCCAGATTCCATATCTTTTTAGAAAAATAAATTGCTCACATGTATTTAAATTTTCTTTAAGGTACAACTGTAGACTTTAGGCCTCCAAGCAAATTTTGCAAAGAGCCACCTCTGGAGTTCATCAACTCAAAAATGCTTTCCTTGGGCCGGCCCGGTGGCGCACTGCTACAGTGCGCCGCTTGAGAGTGCGGCAGCGCTCCCACCGAGGGTTCGGATCCCACATACAGACCGGTTCCCGCTCACTGGCTGAGCGAGGTGTGGGCGCAACACCGAGGGTTGCGATCCCGTTGCCGGTCCAGTCCGGTACAGGTGCGACACTGAGGGTTGCGATCCGTTGCCGGACACGAAAAAAGACAAAAAGGAAAAAAAAAAAAAATGCTTTCCTTTCATGAACTCTTAAAGGCTTTAGGCTCAGTTTAGGCTTTGGTGACAATGTCATTTGTAGGATTACAGCAAATTAACATAAGCTTTCTAAAGGCAGGGGCCAAACATATTCATGTTTGATACAGTCCAGTACAGTTCAAGCCCATAGGCTTGACTGATGGAGCCTAATCAGGGAGCCATGGTGATCCTACACAATGATTAGTGCCAGGAGCCAGAGCCCTAACTGCCTCTGCCTCTTTGCTTCACAGGAGGAGGCATGCCAATCTATGCCTAAGTTTACTCATCTATCTGTCAAAGGAGTTTAATAATACCGCTCTGGCTTAGAAGCATTTTATAGTTATGACAAAAATGAAAGTGCCATGAACATGAAATATTCTTTGATGGGGTGGCCAATAGAACATTTCTGACATTATGTGATTCAGATAATTCAATATCATGCTAAGAGAGACTGGGCTGTTACTAATATTTACTATTTTTCTAATAATATTAATAACTGTTAGATAAATCCAGCTAATAGTTTGGTACCTCGGGTTAATACATACTAATTGAACATCTTAAGGAACTGGAGATTGTTTACATATAGGCATTATTTCAGAAAATATTACTCTTAATATTTGCCATATAACCAGAAAATGACTATTTAAACAATGGGTTATTATAAAACTAAAAATATATAGTCATTCACAGTTGTTTAATGACGAGGATACATTCTGAGAAATGCATTGTTAGGCAATTTCATCATTGCGCGAACATCACAGAGTTCACTTACACAAACCTAGATGGCCTACTATACACCTAGGCTATATGGTATAGCCACCTCAATCTTACAGGACCACTGTTGTATATGTGGTCTGTCACTGACCAAAATGTTATGCAGCATATGACTGTACATGCCACATTAAAATGCTCTAACATAAACTAATCTAAATGACAACACAATAAAATTAAAAATCACTATTTGAAAAGAACATGAGAATCTCATTTATTTCTGCAACTATATATAGGGAAGAACTGGTGAACTGACTTAATCTTTTTTAGATCTGACCTTTTAAAATCTGATTTATCAATGGCATGAATACGTAGAGAACTAAGGTCTTTCCTATTAGCTTATACCTCGAGTGTTACATAGTTCTCAGGGTTCTAGTTTTAGTTGCACCACTGAATTGTGTGGCTGTAAGAAAGTCAACCTCTTGAGACTTTTGGGTTTTTTTCATTTGTAAAATGGGATAAATAATCCCTGCCCTTCTTTGTTTCCACTGGTTGTTTACGATATTCAAATAAGATTATGGATGCGAAATCTGTTAGAAATTACACTTTCTATACAAATATAACTAAACGTCTTGCACTGTACTTTCTGAACAGAATGGCTGCATTATTTTCTCTTGATGTCAAGTTGTGTTACTTTTGCTTAACTCCGCCACTTTCATATCGCTTTCCCTGGTAACTTCAGGTATGCTTCAGTTATTTAAACCTCAGTCTCCCAGAGAGTAACATGTGGACAACTTAACAGCAAACCACTCATGAGATGAGCTTTCCAATTCTGAGTGCACGCAGTCCTACACATAAGTCCTTCACGTACAAGGCTCCTATAGATGGTGTTCTCCCATCCTCCTCTGTCTTGCTCAGAGGCACACCTGGCTCCTCATTGATCACACTTCTCAACTCTTGAAGAAGCTGTTTCAGGTCCCTTGTTGGATCTTCCTTCAGTGGGTTAGCTTTCATAGAGTGCTGAATTAAAACGATTTACAAAACAAAGACACTTATTTTTCAAATTCATATGCTATTTTCTATTACAAAATGAATTCAACTGGTAAGTAGAAATTATGAAAGAGCAAGTAGAGAAAAACAGAAATCACCCATAACCTTACTACACAGGGATAATCAATAATAACCAATCAAAAATCAAGACAGTATTATATCTAATTTATACATGATGTGCGTACATGTATGTGTGTATAACCACACATATATAAGATCAAACCATACACATTTGTTTTTAAACTTTTTTTTAGTTTTTTTCTTTTAACAATGTAGTATGAACATTCCCATGTCATTAAATATTTTCAACTACATCTGAGCAAAATAATTTCAATCCTTTGGGGCTAAACTAATTTTATAAAGCTGCAGAAGTTTAAAAGTAAAGAACTCTTTAGAGATGAGTTAATCCATTCCCCACATTTTACTGATGACATCTAATATTTTCAAACTGTGTTAGTTGATATTTGAAAATAGTGTAAGAAGATTTTCAGATTGATATATAGTGTTCCCTAGTGAATATTTATAGTATACTAAGAAGTACAGACATTCCCAATAGGCACCATCAGGAGGGGAAACCAAATGAGAGTCAGAAGTTGCCCTGGTGAGCAGGAGGGCTCAGTGTATCATCAAGCTATTCTAGCTGGAGGTGTCCACCCCACTGTAGAGTCACATTGGCCACACAGATTGGTTGCTAAGGGATGAACACTGCAAATTTCTGGTTCTTTAAGCTTTACTTTTCCAGGATCCGTGCCAAGGCAGAACTCATGTTACTGGTATAACTTTCACATACCTCTCTTCACACCCCTACTGATAAACTATGTATAAATACCTAGCTGAAGATAACAAGAGTTCTGACGAACTGAATGTGTAGTAAGTATGGTCTTTCCAGTTTACTGATGGTCATCTTGCCTGGAAATTGTCATGATGAGTCTAAGGTTTCATAAATTAGACTCTATTGAATTATTAAATTTGACTCCATCCATTAAAGGTGCAAACCATTTTCTTTTTTTAAAATGTGGAATGCTTCATGAATTTGTGTGTCATCCTAGTGCAGAGCCATGCTAATGTTCTCTGTATCATTCCAATCTTAGCATACACGCTGTTGAAGCAAGCACCAGTTTCTTAATCATGAATAAAAACATTTGTCTCTAAGAAGGTGATACAATTTTACCAAACACTGGTTTTGTTCTTGTCCTAGCCTTAGTATGCATAACATCTGAGGTGAAATAAAACTTCATAAACTTGATTAAAAACCCTATTGCAGTCTTTAGTCCCCATAGTTCTAAATTGGACTTCATATCTTCCTATCTTCTGCCCACTAGAAAATTTATTTAATAAGCTTTGGCAATTATTAAAATTTTTAAGTCCTTGACATTTATTATAAATGGTTAATACAATAGCCTATAAACATATAAATATGGTTTTTTCTCCCTATCATCCTGGCAGCCAGTTTCTTTAAAAGTGACCAATGCTTTACAAGACAAAAGGTTTTAAAAAGAATTCAGTTCTACCATTGACTTAGCAATTAACCATCACCAGTCTTATGACATTCTTTTATTCACTTCATCCTAACACTTGTCTTTCAAACTTCTGGAGTGTGTGTTCTTCCTGCAATTAAAATGTAAGCTACACAGCGGCAAAGACATAGTTTGACCAGCATCACCATCATCTTTATACGCTCCATTACATATAATCCGTACTTTGCTTGGGTATAAAATCACAAAAGTACCAAGGCTGAAGAGTTCTGAAGATCACCTAGTTCTAGCCCAACTCCCAGTCAGAAGTGATGAATTTTCTCTACGGCATCCCAGCAATATGTTTATATGGCCTTTGCTTGATCACCAAAGACCAAGGAAAGTGGCTTAATTTTTATGTAGCTTTAATCCTTTGAAAGAAAGCCTTACTAAACTGAATCTCCCTCCATACATCTTCCATCCCTGGCTGTAGTTCTACTCCCGAGGGACATAGGGAGCAAGTCTGATATGATAATGCTTTAGAAAGGAATACTTAGGTTATCATTCCCCTCTGCCCCCGCCTTTCCGACACACACCTCAGGCTAAACCTTCTCAATCTGTCTACTCTTTTCAAAAGGCATGGGCTCATGTTCTCTTATCACTCTGGTTGTGTTTTTAAAAACAACATCAGCAAAAAAACCCACAAAAAACCCAACTCTGGTTAATTAATGATTCTCTTAAATTCTGATACCCCAAAATGAAAGAGAGTATTCAGGAAGAGTCTAAACAGAATAGAGTAGAACTGTCCCCCCCCCCACCTTCCTTCATCTGGATAGTATCTCTAAAACCTTTTCTGGCTGCCACATAATATTGCTGCCTCAGACTGAGCAGGAAGTCAGCTAAGGTTCCCTGTCTTTCCCACAGGTTATTAATAAGCCTCATCTCCCATGTCCTATATCTTGTATTTTTGGGTGTTCACCATAGTGGAGAATGCTTCGAGACTCATTCTTCATCTGTAATAATGAGGGAGATAACTCTTATTTTGCAAAGATGGTATAAGAAGTGAGAAGTACTTAATGTGTGCAAAGTAAGTATTCAAGAAAGATTGGTTTCCACCTCCTCTCCCCTTAGTATAAAAACATATAAAACACTTTATGTGCTTCACATTTACTAACATAGGACCACCAGAAATTATCAGGGTTAATTTTGCATTCTATCAGCTATGCTCTCCTTGATATAAGTAGAGGTATTTTCTGTTTCCTATATCTTTTTTTTTTAAGCTGCAGAGAAAAAAATTACACAAACACAGTCAAAAACTTATCTCTTTTTTTTCTTCCAAATAGTTTGTTGAACAACTCCATGCAAAGGAGGGATATGCTCAACATATCCTTTTTCTGTGGACCTCTCTGCTATACAGACAGGAAAACATTCACTTTATGTTTTATACAACATCTTCAACTCTGACATTCAAATAAGGCAATACATTGACTCTAGCATTGAGTCTGCTATGAGCCTTCAGGAAGAGAATTTTCTTTCTCTCTTTAGTTTTCTGAGGAAGGTTAGTACAAGTGAGCCAGGTGAGGAAATAACAGGAAGAGGTTTTTAGCAGTGGCCAAAGTTTTCTAGAGGCACTGATTAAATCTCAGAAAATTAAATATTTAAACATTGAGCAAAATAAACAACAAACAGTATAAATAGGAGTAAAGTACAGAGCCTGAAAATTATAACAGTAAATTTTATAACTACCTACCACTTAAAGAAAGTATTTCTTTTCTATAACTGTGCTCAAATAAAGTATTAGTTCTATTATTTAAAAAGTATAATTACTTTTCTATGCAACTACATTATTTTTAACTAAAGAAAAGGTAAACCTGACATAGTTATAACATATGTTAACCATTTAACAAATAAATATTTGTTAAGCCATTTATATATACACACACATATCCTGTTCTATGTAAAGGATTTTGCTACATGCTAAGGTATAGGAATTATCTCCAGATGCCATGCATATTTAGTTCAAACGGAGGAATCTGGAGGCTGTGACAGGTCCTCTAAAGCGTGGAACTAAAACAGTTAGTATAATATATCTACAAACACTACTCTCAGGTATCAATAAACTTTACAGAATGTGATTCCACAGGGGTATCTTGTGCAGAAAGATCTCCAAGAAATATTAAATGTAAAAAAAAGCAAGTTGCGAACCAATATGTATAGTATGACTCCATTTATATTAAAATCTATATATTTATTTATTTAACTACTTTTACATTGAGAATGTTTATATATTGTTACTCTACCCAAAATATAGGAAAGTGGTTACTTCTTGGGGGATGAGATGGGGAGGAACACAGGGGTTAAGTTACTGGTGATGTTCTAGTTGTTGGGCTGAAAAATGTGTTCAGTTGTGTTCATTGTTATTTTAAACAAACAAAACCGACAATTAAATAAATAAAGGTAGGTAAGGATCACCAATGAGACTGTGTCATACACCAATGACTAATCCAATTTTGTAAAAGTTGAATGTATGGACCAAAAGTTTTCTTTAATATAAACTTAGCAGGAAGCTGTCTGGTTAGCTCACTTGGTTAGAGCATGGTGCTGATAACACCAAGGTCAAGGGTTTGGATCCCTGTCCTGGGGAGCCACCAAAAAATACATATATACACACACATACACACATATATATAAACATATACACATAAACATATATATATATATACACACACACACACACACATAAACATATATATATATATATAAACATACAAGAGGACAGAGAAAGGACATGTAAATTATTTGGGAACACTTGAGCAGCATGATATAGCATGGGATTAGAATCAAACAGACATGAGCACTAATCTTGGCTCCTCTGCTTACTCAGCTGTGGGACCCTGGGCAATTTTACCTCTCTGAGTGCCCACTTCCTCATTTGAAAAATGGAGACAATACACTCTATCTTTCTGGATTATTAGAAATAATTACTTTAAAATTATTGCTACTTTAGAAATAATACACATAAAACAAATGACCCATAGTCAGTATTAAATCAATAACAGCTATTTAAAAAATCAAGACAGAATTCATGTTGTTGAAATATGAATATAATTTTGAATTTCCAATTTGACAAATTAAAAAAGAGAATTCTTATAGAGACCAAGGCATTAAATGAAATTATACCATGCAAGAGAATATTTCTGAAGAAATAATTGCCTAATAGATAATAGTTTATAGAAAACAAATTTAAAGGGTCATTATAAAAAAAATCGCTCATTCTTTTCTGTACATATGCTTTCTTCTGATTATAAAGGCATTACAATTTCATTTCTAAATGTTGTTTAAATACATGATTTTAAGAAACCCTACATGCCAAAAGATAAACACTGTTAACATTTTGATGTGTTTGCCTCCTGTTTTTTTGCAGTGTATAACTTTATAGAATGAGTTGAAAGGACTGTTTCAGGTTTGGAAGGCTTCAGTGAAGGAGGGGTGTTTCTTTTCCTTTTTTCCTTACTCCTTCCTTACTTGTTAGATGCTGCTTTGGGTCCCTCCAGGGTTGGGGACAGAGGGAAGGGGAGAGAGGCAGAGTATGGAACAGAGGCCCTCCTGGAGTGGTCTCTGGTGTGATGTCTGGGGACTTCAGAGGCAGGCAAACTGGTTTATGAGCCCTATTTATGTAGCGTATTTATTTATGAGTGCCCCACCAACCCCTGGACTCTCAGCAGTTTACACCTCTGTGGAGGTCATGTTGGCTGTAAAGGTGATTCCCTTGAGTGGGATTCTTTTTAAGTTGATCCTTTCTCTAGAGCCTATATTCAGTCCATAGGAAGCCTTGCCTTTGCCCTCCTCTGGGAGAAGTGCCACATGACACCAAGGCAGTCCTCTTTTTTACTTCACTAGGTACAGATAGGCTTTTGATCACAGATTTCTCTCAAGAATAGTCATAAACCAAACCCCAGGGGACATTTGTTGAGTTCTGGAAGAGTATCCCTGGCACTCCATCTTTCACTTGGGGTGGGGGAAGGTAGGGGAACCAGAGCATACTGGCAAGTCCCTCCAAATGCTTCACTCTATGGGCCTCTTCAACTTTCAACCTCTCTTCTTTCAAAACTTGAACTGGTTGATGACAAGCCAAGAGCAGTAAAACCGGTTTCACAACCTTTTAGCTTCTGCTGCATCGGTAGCCTAGTACCTTGTTTTAAGATGTCTGTGTCTTATTCCTGGCCTTGGGGCCTTAGGTAAAACTAAGACAGAGACAGAGGCTGTATGTACATGTATTTCTATTTTGTCACCATATTTTTAGTCACTTGATATACCATGAGCATTTTCCCACTAACCATTAGTTAAAAACATAACTGTTAAGGGCTGCATTGATGTTTCAAAATTTCTTAACCAATCCCCTATTGTCAGTTATATTTCCACTTTTTGTTATTATAAAAAATGCTTTAATGAATATCTTTGTGCATTTATCTTTGTGCCTATCTCTATTTTCTCAAGATCGATTTATAGAAATGATATTACTGAATCAAAGGGAATTTTTAGACTTCTGATAACTATTTTCTAGAAAAGTCTTATCAGTCTTATCCTGCATGTAAGATGCTTGGAAGTTGCTATTTCCATCCTTACAACAAGGAAAAAGCTGAACTGATAATCAAGCGATTCTTAGATCTATCAGAGATTTGAGGTCACAGGGCAAACTGCTGCCCTGAAACTGGAGGCAAATATATAGAATCATAGCTGACTGCAGCAGAAGCCCCAGAGCAGAAACCCTCTGTTGGAGCCAGTACCAGGTAGAAAAACTTTAACTTTAATTGATGAGTTGCTAGAGGCTCAGTGTGGACAACCTTAAGAATTAAAAACTCCAGGGGCATCCAGTCTTGGGGAGGGTCCCCCATTCTTTTGTGTGTTTTGCCTCCAGGAGCCCTACCAGGTTCTCAGGGTAAAGATCAGAGGAAAATCCCCTTGTGCCCATGGCAGGGGGAAAGGAAAGCAATCATTTTGAAGAATGCCCAGAGAATTTTGTTCTGCTTAACAAATTCAGCCCTCAAGGGGCACTATTATACCAGAGCCTAACCAACCTGTAGGAAGGGCAATACCCAACTCAGTCTCTGCTGATCTTTCTATCTCACCTAACAGTGGCAGCAGCGTATAATAAATCTGAGAACTTGGGAAGGTCCCAGTCCAGGGGCACGGGCTCACTAAAAGACTGAGACTTAATCACAGGAATACAGAATGCTTCCCCCTTCTCCCACACTTTACCACCACATCAATGTGGCTCCTGTAATAATAACAGAACATTACAACTGAAAGAAGTTCACATCATAGACCTTACTAAGGAGTTTCTAGGCAAACCCAAAGGCAGCAGGAAAAACAAAAAGACACCAGAGGAAATTTTAGCCTTTGACACCTACAACTATAGCAGTCAGTAAACAAAGTCTAACTCCTCGCCAAATAAACATAAAAACTCACACTAAAAGACTATTTCAGTATCTTTTACCCAGTATATCATGTCCAGCTTTCACCAAAAATTAATGGATATACTAAAAGAAAAACAACAAAATACCCTCACACAATTTGAAGAGACAGAGCAAGCATGAGAACCAGATTCAGATATGACAGAAATTTTATAATTATCACACTAGGAATTTAAAATATCTACGATTAATATGCTAAGGGCACTAATGGAAAAAGTAGACGACATGCATTAAAAGAGTTAATGTTAAGCAGGGTTTGAAATTCTAAAAAAGAATCAGAAGGAAATTCTAGAAATCAAAAACACTGTAATAGAAACAAGGAATGCTTTTGATGGGCTCATCAATAGGCTAGACAGGGCATAGAAAAGAATTAGTGAGCTTGAAGATATGACAATAGAAAATGCAAACAGAAAAACTAATGAAAGCAATGTAATAGAGTGTACAAGAACTGTGGGACCATTATAAAACATGTAATGTACTTATAATGGCAATACTAGAAAGAGAGAAAGAAATAGAAGAAATACTTGAAGTAATAATGGCTGAGAATTTTCCAAGATTAATGACAGACACTAAGCCACAGATCCAGGGAGCTCAGAGAACACCAAGCAGGATAAATAACAAAAAAATCTACAGATAGGCATATATCATATTCAAACCACAGAAAATCAAAAACAAAGAGAAAATCTTGAAAAAAGCCAGAGAGGAAATACACGTTACTACAGAGTAGCAAGGATAAGGATTACATGAGGCTTCTCTTCAGAAAACACACAAGCAAGAAGAGAGAGGAGTACAATTCTGAAAGTGTTGGGAGAAAAAACCCACCAACTTAGAATTGTGTACCCCGCAAAATTACCCTCCAAAACTGAAGGAGAAATAAAGACTTTCTCAGACAAACAAAAATTGGGGGAATTTGTTGCTAATAAGTCTGCCTTGCAAGAAATGTTACAAGTTCTTCAGAGAAAAGGAAAACTACATGGATCAGAAACTTGGATCTACATAAAGAAAGGAAGAGCACTAGAAAAAGAATAAGTAAAGGTGAAACAAAAACCTTTATTTTTCTTCTTCTTAATTGATCCAACAGATAACAGTTTGTTCATATAATAACAGATTCGCTCCTGGGGCTGGGAGACAACTGCTGCAGGAGTGCAGGCCTTGGCCCTGCCCACTGCTTTCCATGCAACCAGGCATGGCTACCATGGAGAAGCCTGTGCCATTTGCCCCAGGGCCAAAAGCCCTGGGGCCCTGATATGGAGGACCAAAGGCCTTAGCCCCGCATCCTCACCCACCCTCTGCAACATCTTATAGTGTACTTATTAGACAGGAGTGTTTCTATGGGGTGTGTGAGCAGATGCTCGTGTCCTTCACCAAGTTTCTGCTTAGATTTTTCTAATTCATTTTTAAGAGTTCTTTTTTCATTAAGGATGTTAATCTGTGTTAAATTTGTTCCTTATCAATTGACATTAAAATTTTAAAAATTTAAAAAAACAAATAATAATAGGAACAATGTATTTGATTATGTATGCCTAAATACATACTTACATATGCTGATATATACATATTTTATATATATATACACACACACTAGTATATAAGCATGGGGTTAAATATACTTATGTATGTTTATGTATAAGTGAAATGAATGAAAACAGTGATACAAGGAATATGAGGCAGGAACTAGGAGTATTTTGTTATTATTAGGTAATAATAACAAATGTGATAAAGTGTTATTTGAAAGTGGACTTGGATTAGTTGTAAATATTGCAAACTCTAGGACAACCACTAAAAAAAAAGGAAAAAAGAAGTTAATTGGTATGCTAAGAAAGGAGAGAAAATGGACTCATATAAAGTGCTCAATTAAAACCACAAAAGGCAGAAAAAGACTAGAAGACAAAAACAGAAACAAAGGCAATGACTAGAACAGTAACAAGTATGGTAGATATGATCCAACAACATTAATAACCACTTTAAATTTCAGTGATTTAAAAACCACTAAAAAGACAGAGGTTGTCAGAGTGGATCAAAGAATAAGACCCAACTATATGCTATTAATAGGAAACCCACTTTAAAGACACATATAAATTAAAAGTAAAGGGATGGAGAAATACAATGCTAAGACTAATCAAAAGAAAGCTGAAGTAGCTATAATAATTTCAGATAAAGCAGACTTCAGAGCAAGAAGACATAGCAATCTCTAGGAAGATATAGCAATCCTTAGCATGTATATGACTAAAAACAGAGCATCAAAATATGTGAGGCAAAAACTAATAGAAATGCCAGGAGAAATAAAGGAATCTACTATTATAGTTGGAGACTTCAACACCCCTCTATCAGAAATGGACAGATCTAGCAGGCAGAAAATCAGTAAGGAAACAATAGAACTCAATAGCACCATCAATCAACTGGCTAGAATTGACATCTATCAATTACTTCATCCAACAAAAGCAGAATACCCATTCTTCTCCAGCTTATATGGAATGTTCACCAAGATAGATCACATTCTGGGACACAGAGTACACTTAAGCAACTTTAAAAGAATAGAAATCAAAGAATGTCTGCATTCAGACCACCATGGAATTAAACTAGAAATCAATAATGGGAAGATAGCTAGAAGATCCCCAAATAGTTGGAGATTAAACAACATACTTCTAAATAACATGTGGGTCACAGAAAAAACCTAAAGGGAAATTAAAAAATATTTTGAACTAAATGAAAATGAAAATACAAAAATCAAAATTTGTAAGATGTACCAAAAGCAGTGCTTAGAGGGAAATTTATATAATTGAATGCAAATACTAGGAAAAAAGAAAGATTTAAAATCAATAATCTAAGATTCTACATAGGAAAATAGAAAAAGCAGCAAATTAAATAAAAAGTAAGCAGAAGAAATATAAAAATTAGAGTAGAAATCAATAAAATTGTAAACAAGAAATTGATAAGAAAAAATCAGTGACCCAAAAGTAGATTCTTTTAAAAGAGCAATAAATTTGATAAGTTTCCAGCCAGGCTAAGAAAAAAGAAGAGGACTTCTGGTCAAGATGGTAGAATAGACAGTTTCCAACATCACTCTCTCACACAAATCAACCAATTTACAACTATAAAAAAGCAACAATGGCCAAGCTGGGGCCACTAGAGCTCAGGGGAAGAGGAGGAGAGACCTACGGTGTGCATGAAGGCAGGAGAAGCCAGGATGAGAGAAAGAAAAAACTGCTTGGACTATTTTGAGTCCCGGCTGTGTACAGGCTGAAGCTGCTGAGCTCATGGAGCAGGAGCTGGCAAAAGCTGCAGCTGTGCCCTCTGATGAAGTTGCTTGGAGGCAGCAGGGGAGAAAAGGGCCTTGGAGACCCCCAGGCCAGCAAGACGACTAATAGGGGACTTGTGGACTCACATAGGAATGAGGAGCCATAACAACTGAAGAAAAGGAGCCACTCAGAGGCCAGTGAGTCATTGCAAGGGACTGGTGCATGGCCCATCCCATGGGAATGTTTGCAGCATGGGGGGCGGATGAGGGAGATGGGCCCACCAGGAGAGCACTGGGGCACAGCAAGGACAGCTGATCTGCCCCCAGTCAGCACAGGACCACTCAGAGGAGACTGGTCAGGAATATAGAACTGCATGGGGTGCAGTTTGATGAAAAGACTCAGGCCCAGACCAGAGTTTCTACACAAGCCAGGTGCAAGGAATCTCTCAAGAGCCAGAAGTACCTATAAAGTCAGCCATTAAAACATGAGCTGCACAAAAAGCCTTCCCTAGGGAATCAGTAGCAAAGGAACAACCTAGCTCAACCACACAGCTCAAGTACTGGTCCCCACAGGAAGTTCCCCCATTTTAGATGTAAGCAAAAGACAACAAATTAGTTCCAGTGTAGAGTTTAAATGGTGGAACAGCAAATACTCCAACATAGAACTGAAAGAAAAAATGAAGTACCCACAAACAGAGACAAAGTTTCACATTAACTAGCAAAGGTCTCATTTCACCAAAGTACACCTATAACACCTAGAGGGAGTGGAAGTCCCCTGGGATACCAAGCCAGAAAGGGGGGAGGCCCAGGGGCCTCAGCCATGCTCCCCAACACCTGCAACCAATCCTGAGGGTGAGGGGATAAGGGCTTTGGCCATGCCCCTCTGACACGTGCAGCCAGCCTAGCAGCGACCACTGAGCTGCTGCAGGAAGTGCTCCAGGCTCTCCCAGCTGGGGTGGTGGGGGTCTCAGGCCTCGGCCAAGCCCCCCACCCCCAACATGTGCAGCCAGCCCAGTGACAACCACCAAGCTGCCATAGGAAGCTCCCCGGGCTTGGATCCAAGGGTCTCGGCCACACCCCCAACACATGCAGTCAGTGCAGTGGCAACCACAGAGCCACAGAAGGAAGCATCCTGGGCTCTCCCAGGCTGGGGTGGTGGGGGGACTTGAGCCTTGGCCATTCTCCCTGACACCTGTAGCCAGCCTAGCAACAACCACAAGAAGGGCCCTGGGTTCCTGAGCTGGGATGGTGGGGGTGAGGGTTTTTCCACACACCCCCTGACATCTGCGGTCAGCCCAGCAATGACCAAGCCACCGCTGGAAGCCCCCCAGTTTCCCCTAGGGGAATGAGGGGGGTGCCACAGGCCTCAATCCCACCCCTCCTCCTTTCTCCTTCTTCCATCCTATTTCCTTCCCCTTTCCCCTCTCCCCCTTCCTCCCAACTGCTCTGTAACAATATCCTAGAATGTAAAAAATAATATTAATAAATTTCTTTTGCTTGAGAAAAAAAAAAAAGAAAAAAGAAGAGGAGATACAAAGTACTAATGTCCAATATAAAAGAGAAGGCATCACTACATATGTCATGGACATTAAAAAGATAATAAAGGAGTATTATGAACAGCCCTATACCCATGAATATGATAACCTAAGTGAACTGGACCAATTCCTTGAAAGACATAATCTGCCAAAACTCTCACAAGAAGAAATAGACAATTTAAATAGGCATATATCTATTAAAGAAATTGAATCAGTAACTAATATCCTTTCAAAATAGAAAGAATTAGATTCAGATGGGTTCACTGGTGAATTCTACCAAATATTTAAGGAAGAAATTATACCAATTCTCTACAATCTCTTCCAGAAAATAGATGTAGAGAGAATACTTCCTAACTCATTCTGTGAGGCCAGCACTATCCTAATACCAAAACTGAAGACATTACAAGAAAATAAAACTACAGACCAATATCTCTCATGAACAAAGATGCAAAAATCTTCAAAAAAATATTAGCAAATAGAATCCAACAATGTATACAAAAGTTTAAACACAATCAAATGGGATTTATCCCAGGGATGTAAACATTCAAAAATCAATTAATGTAATCCATCGCATCAGGAGGCTAAAAAAAAAATCACTCAATCATATCAACAGATGCAGAAAAAGCACATGACGAAATGTAACATCCATTCATGATAAAAAAAAAAACTCTCAGCAAACTAGGAACAGAGGGAAAATTCCTCAACTTGATAAAGAATATGTACAAAAAACCTACAGCTAACATGATACTTAACGGTGAAAAGCTAGAGGCTTTCCTGCTAAGATCAGAAACAAGGCAAGAATGTCCCCTCTCACCACTTCTTTTTTTTTTTTTTTTTTTTTTTCCTTTTTTTTTTTTGAGACCGGCCGCATCGCGCTCAGCTAGTGAGTGCTGTGAGCGCACCAGTCATCCCTATATAGGATCCGAACCCGCAGCGGGAGCGCTGCTGCACTCCCAGCGCCGCACTCTCCCGAGTGCGCCACGGGCTCGGCCCCCCTCTTACCACTTCTATTCAACATCATACTGGAAGTTCCAGCTAATGTGAATAAAACCAAAAAAATTAAAATAAATAAATAAATAAATAAATAAATAAATAAATAAATAAATAAAATAGGAAATCAAAGGCACACAAATTTGCAAAGGAAGAAGTAAAACTGTATTTGTTTACAGATGACATGATTATGTAGAAAATTCCAAAGAATCAACAACAACAAACTTCCTGGAATGAATAAGAGATTATATAAAGGTGGCAAGATTTACAAAATCAATTGCTGTCAATACCAGAAATGAACAACTGGAATTTAAAATTAAAAACATAATACCACTCACATTAGCACCAAAAATATGAAATACTTAAATATAAATCTAACAAAATATGGACAAGATCTAGACAAGAAAACAAAATTCTGATGTAAAATAATCAAAGAACATTTAAATAAATGAAGAGATATTCAATGTCAATGGATAAGAAGATTCAATATTATTAAGATGTCAGTTCTCCCCAACTTGACTTATAATTTCAATGCAATCCCAATCAAAATTTCAGTAAGTTATTTTATGGATATACACAAATTGATTATAAAATTTATACGGAAAGGCAAGGACCCACAATAGCCAACACAATATTGAATGAAGTCAGAGAACTAGCACTACCTAACTTCTAGATTAACCATAAAGCTACAGTAAACAAGACAGTATTGGTGAAACAAT
The DNA here is from genome assembly GCF_000696425.1 of Galeopterus variegatus. NCBI lineage: Eukaryota > Metazoa > Chordata > Mammalia > Dermoptera > Cynocephalidae > Galeopterus > Galeopterus variegatus. The sequence goes on from NW_007729890.1 coordinate 124,582, forward strand.
AAACAAAAAGATCAATGGAATAGAATAGAGAGCCCAGAATAGTACCACACAGATATAATCAACTAAACTTAGACAAAGGAGCAAAGGCAATTCAATAAAGAAAGGACAGTATTTTAAACAAATTGTTCTGGAACAACTGGACATCTACATGGAAAAAATTAACCTAGACAAAGACCTCACACCTTTCACAAAAGCCAACTCAAAATGATTAATTTACTATATGTAAAATGCAAAACTATAAAATTCCTGGAAGATAATACAGGAGAAAATCTAGATGACCTTGGGTGTGGTGATGATTTTTCAGGTACAACCTCAAAAGCATGATCATGAAAGAAAAAAATAGGTAAGTTGGGCTTCATTAAAATTTTACAATTTGCTCTGCAAAGGACACTGTTAAGAGAATGAAAATACAAGCCAATGACTGAGAAAATATTTTCAAAGTACATGTCTGATAAAAAACTGGTATTCAAAATAGGTAAAAAAATTTTCTTAAAACTCAAAAGTAAGAAAACAAATAACCCAATTCAAAAATTGGGCAAAAGTTCTGAACGAAAATTTTACCACAAAAGGTATACAAATGGGAAATAAGCATAAGAAAATATGTCCAACACCATACATCATTAAAGAATTGGAAATGAAAGCAACAGTAAGATACTACTACAATTCTATCAGAATGGCTGAAATCCAAACACTGACAACACCAAATGCTGATGAGGATGTGGGGCAACAGGAACTTTCATTCATTGCAGGTGGGATTGCAAAATGGGACAGCCACTTTGGAAGACAGTTTGGCAGTTTCTTACAAAACTAAGCATGTTACTGTACAATCCAGCAATAACTCTTCTTGGTATTTACCCAAATGAGTTGAAAACATATCCACACAAAACCCTGCATGTGAATGTTTATAATAACTTTTTCATAACTGCCAGAACTTGGAAGCAACCAAGATGTCCTTCCATAAGTAAATGGATAAATAATTGGTACATCCACACTATGCATTATTGTACAGCAATAAAAAGAAATCAGTTATTAAGCCTTGAAAAGTCACAGAGGAACCTTCTTAAATGTAAGAAGCCAATCTGAAAGCCTACATACTGTATGATTCCAACCATACGACATTGTGGAAAAGGCAAAACTATGGAGACAATAAAAAGACCAGTGGTTGGCAGTGGTTCAGGGGAAGGGATAAAGAACAAATAGGTGGAACACAGAGGATTTTTAGCATGATGAAACTAATCTGTATGATACTGTAATAGTGGATACAGGTCACTAGTATTTGTCAAAACCCATACAATGTACAAGACAAAGAGTGAGCCCTAATGTAAACTATGAACTTTAGTTAATAATAATGTATTAATATTGGCTCATCAATTATATAAAATGTACCATACTAATGCAACACGCTAATAATAGGGGAAACTGGGGGGTGGGTTGTCTAAGGGAGCTCTCTATACTTTCCATCAATTTTCTTGTAAGTCTAAAACTGCTCTAACAAATAAAACATATTAATTTAAAAAAAGAAATTGTGAGCTTTGGAAGCAAAAACAATAACAAAAAAATCATAACAATTTATATATTTATCAGCAAGGTATGATACCAAGAGTGCTTACTATACTGCACCCTTCCCATTACCATTTAACCATTTTAATGTGAAATGAATAGCTCATTTTTGCTTTAATATGTAGTTATTGCTATTTGTTACAATCAAGTTTGAACATTTTTCATGTTTATTGGCTATTTGCGTTTCTTATTTGTGAATTTTGTATCCACATCTTCAGTGCACTTTTATTTTAGAGAATGTGCTATCTTCATCTAGACATGTGAGAACTCTATATATTATAGATATTAACCTTTTACCTAATGCAAATGTTTTTCTGGTTGTGATTTCCTCTTAATTTTGTTTATGGTGGTTTTGTGATTTGAGAAGTTTTATTTAGTCAAAATTATCAGTCTTTCCTTTTAATGTTTGTGTATATTGTAATCATTTTATTAAACCATTTTAATACTTTAATGCTTAATGCATATATAATGTATTTTGATTTATAACATGAGAAAAATATCTTTTTAAAATTACAAAATTGCTAGAAAATAAACAGTTCTAAAATACTCTACATATGACTCTTGTCAGGCTGGGAAAGAACTAACTAAACATAAGCTCTTCCTGAAGTTACTGGAGCCCAGCAAAGGATCTTGTTCTCTCCTCCCCACCACCCCTCACCCCTCTGACTCTTAGGATACATATTAGGGCTATTTCTAGGAGACATATATTTGCAGGATAAAACTTCTACAAGCTTTTGATTTCAGGGGAAGAATATAAGCTAATACTGTTGTTAGGTTTTATTTTGTGATTTGATTAGTTTCCTAATACATTTGACTCAAATCATTTTATGTTAGATTTGTTTCTAAAACTACTCAGAAATTATAACTCTAATGTACCTCCATCTTATCCAAATACTGTTCTCTGTAATGGCATTGAGTCCATTACAGGCAAACTTAAGAGTTATGATGCAATATAAGTAATGCTTAGGGAGAGTGTGTACTTAACCAGATCTGTCTCCATTCTCCAAATACAGAAGATAAATGAAAAAGCTAAAGATAAAAGCTTCATCTCATTCAGTTTGAATTATAATATTCTATTTTGAGAATGTCTGACCAAATCCATCTCTTAACCTATATTCCTTTTCAAAGATTTAATAAAAATGGAATATAAATATACAATTTATATACTATTTTACAAATAGATGAGTAGGAAACAGGACAAAAGTTAAAAAGTGTTGCTAAAAATCTTGCTCACATCATGGATACTTCAGTTGCAAAGTGTATGTGTATAAAATCTGATACATAAGCAAAATAAATTGTATCATCCTGGAAATATATATTTTAATCTTAATATGCTAAAATAGCCTTTATTTGAAACTTTAAAATACTTATATATCAAACTACCAATTATATATACGTGTGTCTATGCATTTGTACACACACACACACACACACACACATGTGCTAGGTGTTTGAGTTTGGACCAACTCTTATAAAGTAACTTTTCTGGGTTTCCTATTTCCTCACTTATAAAACAAGGGGAATCACCTGGATAATTTTAAATGCTCTTAAAGCTCTAAAACTATATATTCTTCATTCACAATGACCTAATGAAATACAATATTAGTTCAGGTAGAGTATCTATTTACATCATCAATTATTCAAATTATTTTTATAAACAGCATTCAACACTGTAATGTAGAAAAGCAGTACAGTATAATGATTAAGAACATAAGTTCTAGACTCAGGATGTCTGGTTTAAGTCTTGGCTCAACTGTGTTTTTGCTGTGTGAACCCGTGGTAAGTCACTTAGCTTCTTCAAGCTTCAGTTTCCCCTGTCTGTAAAATAGGTATAGTAATAGCACTTATCTATCTCATTTGGGAATAGAGCAGATAAACTACAAAAGTACTTTGCACAGTGCCTGGCACATGAGTTTTCAGTTAATTTCAGCTATTATTAGAATCATAAAAAAAGATAACTAAAAGAAAGATAAATAATAAATGAAGATAAATAAAGGGGCAATGTAGAACAATGAAAACACTAACATTCTACTTCTAAACATGCTTGGCATTTATTTCTGCTCTATCCAAAGCCCTACTATAATGACACAAGAGGAATTAAAAAAGATAAAGAGGAACATTAGATGAATAATGATAACATTTTGGGAGATGAAAAACAAATGGATAATTTATAATTAATTTAGTAAAATGAAGACAGTTTAAATTTAAGATACCTGCACAGAAAGAGCAAACAAGAAGCAAGCTGCTCTGCATCAGAGTATTCCAGAAAAGCTTGGGAATTGGAGGCCTCATGTATTCCTGAAGGCCAGGGTGAAAGACAGGGTAGAAAGATGGGAGGATTGGCTAAAGTCTATAGTAGAAGCTGTTAGAATCCCAGTTGCTCTCCCCACATACTCAGGTAATTACTCATTCTTCCCCCTAAATGGATTTAGAGGCTCAATCTCTGGGTAAGGTTGAACCAAAGGACTTTAGATTCTGCTATGGTTTAGATATGGTTTGTCCCCACCAAAACTCATGTTGAAATTTGATTCCTAATATGGCAGTGTTGGGAGGTGGGGCCTACTGGGAGGTGTTTGGGTTATGGGTGTAGATCCTTCATGATTAGATTAATTCCCTCCCATGGGGGTGAGTGAGTTCTGGCTCTTGCAGGAATGAATTAATTCCAACAAAAGCAGTTTTGTTAAAGAGTGTGGTTTCCTTGATTTCTCTCTTTTGCTGCCCCTCTTGCCAAGTGATCTCTTTGCACCTGCTGGCTTCCCTTCCATTTTCTGCCATGAGTGGAAGCAGCCTGAGGCCCCTGCCAGATGCAGCTGCTCAACCTTGGACTTTCCAGCCACCAGAACTGTAAGCCAAACAAATCTCTTTTCTTTATGTAATACCCAGTCTCTGGTACTCTGTGAAAGCAACACTAAACGGACAAAGACAAACTGCAAAGAGGTATCTGAAATATCTGGAGGAGTAAGGTTTCAAACTGAAAATATGAGTACTAAGTGAGACTGCACAGATAGATAGTTACCCCAGACTCCCTCCCCAACTCACCTCTCAGAATTCTGGCAGATGGATTTATACTTACAAGTCGGGAGTAAGAGAATCACTTTTTAGAGAAACTGACAGGTCCAAGAATAAAGACATATAGTATCCTCCATAAAAAATCAATACCTAGATGGGGGCTGTGGGCCTCAGTCCCGCCCCTGCACACAGCCAGGCAAGCAATGGAGCCAGCTACCTGGGTCCTGAGAAAGGAGCTGCCCCCCCATCCCTTCCCCCACTCCCCTCAACAACATCTTAGAATGTACTTATTAGCCATGTGTATTTTTGGGGTGTGCGTGACTTATCTAATGTCCTTCACCAAATTTCTCCTTAGATTTTTCTGATTCATTTTTGAACTTTCTTTTTGCATTGAGGACATTAATCTTTGTGTGTTAAATATGTTCCTTATCAATTGACTTTAAATTTAATTTGTAATGTTTCCTTTGTTTCTCTGTTGAGGTAATAATTTTCTACATAAACATTAAATAGAAAAGAAAAAAAAAAAGCAAGACATCTATCAGTTGACAGACGTGACAACCTCACACAGAGCTTTGAGGTTTTTTAGGGCCTTAATCTTAAACATAAATGAATAGCCAAGCATCACCAAGCATTGAAGAAACACCTCTAACTTGAAGGACAGACATCAAAACAGAAAAAATGAACTTGAAGAAACAATAATTCAGTGACAGGAGATATCATCAAAAAGTTGGAGTTAATATTCTTAAAAAAGAAAGCATTACATTCATGAAAAAACAAAATGCTATATAAAGAGAAGACGAAGAACAAAAAAAGGTTCCTGGAAATTAAAAAATATGTATAATAAAAAAAAATTCAATAGGTGTTTGGAAGATAGGATTAAGGAAATTTCCCAAAAGGTGTGAATAAAAGCTTAGTAAATGAAAAATGGGAGTCAAATTAGAGAATCAATCCAGGAGGTCTAACAGGTGACTAAAAAAATTCCAGAAAGAGAGAACTGAGAAAATGGAGAGGAGAAAATGACCAAATAAATAATATAAGAACAATTCTGGTAACTAAAGAAAATAGAGCCTGCTAAGAACCGTGCAATGAAAAGAAAGACTCCCTTCAGGGATCAACCTGAAAAAAAAGATCCTAAAAGCTTTAAGAAAGAGAAAACAGGTAATATAAAAAGGCACTGGAATCAAAATGGCACAGTAGCAACAAAATTCTGAACATCAATCAAATGTAAGTGAAGAACAAAAGCATTTTCAGACATGCAAGGTTTTAAAACACTCAAAAGAATGAAATGTACTTTTTCACTGGAAGCCACTATATTACATGCTACACCAGAAGAAAGAAATAAACCAAGAAAGGGAATTAAGCCTAAGGAGCAGAAAAAAAGACGAATGGAATTCCCAGGACTTGAGTGGAAGGAAAATGCAAGCGGGCAACCATACAGCAAGCCTAGAGAGCAACCAGTCCAGATTAGAACAGGAAGATGGGGGGTGCTAAAATACATGCATACATCACATATGAATACATAACAAATAAAAGAACTGCTAAAATATCTGATTAGTTGGCTCATACTAAAAGGACTATTACAATTTTTTTTCCAGAGAATTTTATGGTATAATCACATCTAAGTATCTAGAAAACTAAGCAAAGAAAAAAGCAAAAGAATTACAGACCATCCCCGACTTATGATGGTTTGACTTAGATGTTTCAACTTATGGCTTTTTGACTTCACAGTGGGTTTATCAGGACATAACCACATTGCAAGTTGAGGAACACCTGGACTTACGAGGTTAAACTTAGGATTGTTCAACTTTACACTGGGTTTATGAGGGTACTAAATTTATTTCGACAAGATATTTTTAACTTAAATGGGTTTTCAGGATGTAACCCCATCATAAGTTGAAAAGCATGTGTATTAAATCTAAGGGAAAAAAGGAAATATCACCACAGTTCACATCACAGTTCAGCTAGGGAATAGTATTTACAAAATCATAATAATTTGAACATTCAATGGGATTTAACCAAAACTTATGATATGATTACATAGGGTGGAGATTATACAGGGAAAAGAAATACGTATGTATGCGAGGTTAAAGGAGAGCTAAACTTTTACATTCTACAATAAAGTTTATAGATAATACCTCAACTTGTATAACTGAGAAATAACGATAGAGAAATCCTTTTTCCAGTAATGGCAGACCCACGTCTGTTCAGAATTCATAAGAAAAGTATACAAAATATTTTGTTTAAGTCTTCCTGACAGCATTAGAAAGCTACCAAGCAGTGAAGAGTTATAGAGCCAAAGTCTGGAATAAAAAAAACAAAGAAGTGGGGTATTTGGGGACACCTTACTCTAGAAGCATATCCCAATTCTAAAAGAAGCAGCCGAGAGGCTGAGAAGGTAAGATGAACTTTCAGTAGAATCAAGGAGCTAGATGGATAAAAAGAGGAACAATACCAAAGAGGTGGAGGGTAATTGCTAAACTTCAGGCTTTGGGATTAGAGACTTAATCTGAATCATTTCAAATCTTGAATGAATTAAAGTGATGTGGAATTGTTAGTGCCCTTAGTTTAGCCACCAGTCAGAAGCAAATGTAAATTCTCTATGAAGAAAAAAAAGTGATCTAGAACCCCAAATTATCTCTGTAATTTTTTCATACACAATGTCCAAAACTCAGTTATTAAAAAAGGAAGCAAAGAGAGCAGGTGACAACATGACTAGAAACCAAGAGAAAAAATGGTCACAGACCCAGAAGGGATTCAGATAATGGAATTATCATATACCAATTTTAAAAATAGTTACTGTCTTAGTCTGTTTGGGTTGCTATAACAAAATACCTTAGACTGGGTAATTTATACACAATAGAAATTTATTGCTCACAGTTCTGAAGCCTGGGAAGTCCAAGATCAAAGCACCAGCAGATTCAGAGTCTGGTGAGGACCCATTCCGCACAGATGGCACTTTCTATGTGACCTCTTATGGCAGAAGGGACAAACAAGCTCCCTTGAGCCTCTTTTATAAAGGCACTAATCCCATTTTTTAGGGCACAGCCCTCCCAAAGATCCCACCTCTTAATACTATTACCTTGGGAGTTCAGTTTTGACGTATGAATTTGGGGAGGTACAAATATTCAGTCCATAGCAGTTGCTTAATAGTACAAGGAAATAAAAGACAAGATTAAAATTTTCTGAACTTGAACCAGAAAAAATGAATTAAATAGAAATCTAGTATGGAAAAACACCATTTCTAAAATTAAAACCTTAATAGATGGATTTAACAGTAGATTAGACTCAAGTGAAGAGAGAATTAATGATCTGGAAAATAAGTAAGAAAAAAACAACCAGACTGAAGCAAAAAAGAGAGAAAAGGATGAGAAATAGAGAAAAGAACATATGTGTGATTGTAGTCCCAGAAGGAAATAAAGAGAATAGGGCAAAAATAAATAAATAAATAAAATAATAATAATAATAATTGGAAAGGTACAGGATGAAAATATTCTAAAATCAATAAAGATATTAATCCACACATACAGAAAGATCAGCAAACTCCAAGAAAGACAAGTACAAAAAAGACCACACCTAGGCACAGCATAGACAAACTGTTACAAACCAAACAGAGAAAATCTTAAGAGCAGAGAAAAAATTACTTCTAAAAGACCTAAATCGCAGTAAGATTTACAACTGACATCAGTAGAAACAATGGAAAACTGGAGACAATGTACTACAATAAATTCATTCATCCATTAGACAAATATTTATTGAATACATACTATATGCTAGACACTGTTCTAGGTACTTGGGATGCATCAGTGAACAAAACAAAGAATGTATATTAATTTTATTGTGTAAAATTATATAATTAACTTATTTAAGAGAAGAAATTAATTGTATAAAGCATGCTTGACAGTTTATTTAGAAAATAAAGTTCCTTTATGCTTTTAAAACTATCATTTAAAAATTTAATCGATATATGACTGGTAATGAGAGTCTTTATAATCAAGTACAGTCTATGTATTCAGCAGCTAGGCAAAATACTGGCTTTTGGGTAATGAAAAATCATGGAAATTCAAAGCTGATCTTTCTAGATGACCCTAGAGATCATCCAGTCCAGACTCCTCTTTAGAGATAAAAAGACCAAAGCACAATCTATTTAACTGACGTTCCCAAGGTCATACAAAGAAGTTAAAGACACACCTATAGTCCCATTGACTCCCAGATGGATGTTCTTTGTTGTTTTTTTCTCTTGATTTGTGTAATTATTTTGGGGGGACCGGTGGGGGGTAGTTAATTTAATTTTTATCACCATAACATATACATATTTTTTAAAGTAAAATAATTTTATAACACTTAAACAGTAGCAGTCTCCAGCCCTTCCTCTGCCCATCTCTGAATTCCAGTCTCCAGAGAGAATGATATTAATATTATTCTACTACTTGACAGAATATGCTATTATTTGTTGTGTGAGATTATTTTTCAGTGCTCCCATCTTAAGTGTGCAAGAGAAGTCCACTTCAACTTTTAGTCATTTCAATAGTACATAATTGTTATTTAAATAGTACAGGTGAAATAACTAGTAGAATTTTTAACTGATGAAAGTGATTTATGGAATGTTCCATTTTTTTATAGTTAGAGCAGAATAATGGTTGCAAGAGAGGAGATGAAGCCTGAATTTAAATTGCACATATTTTTTCCTGAGCTTTAATAGTATCAAAGGTTAAGCTAACCATTTTCCAAAGTTTCTAACATTTTCATTAAAGGGAATAAAAATGTTTTATGATTAATAAAATATTTGTGATTATAAATAAGTTCATGAAGAACAACACACAGCAAATAATTTTCATCTTGGTAGAGTATTAAATATACCACCAACTTGTGTTTGGCATTCGAAGTGATGTCTATTTTAGCTATCTCACCATTTGCTTTGTAATCTGCAAATGCTTGTGATAGAAATAACCAAAGAATAGAATATAAAGCCATTAAGTAATTTACTTTAACAATTATTGTTAACATTAATCCCACAAATATTTAATTTCATTTCATAACAAAATATTTCATTTTTCTTTTCCCCAGAGAAAACAGCAAGTAGTGAAGAAAATATTTTCATTCATTGGACTCCACTGGATTTATAGGAAGATGTATCAATCTAAAATCTGGTAATATGCTTTATTTTATTATTGTTATTTTTTGGCAGCTAGCAGCTATGGGGATCCATATACTTCACCTTGGTGATTGATACATCGTGCTCCAATCAACTGAGCTGACCAGCCGGCCTAAAATCTAGTAATTTAAAACACTATAACTTTAATATATGTTATTTTTTAGTGCAATTCTTCCCAATTTAAAATTATTTATGTATTATATCATTTGCATCATAGGTTATAAGACTAGTTACTTACATGAGACAGGAAGCTGGCAGTAGACTGGGAAGATGGTATATTAGAATGAGAACGGGCAGCAGATGATGGTTGAAGACGTGATTTCACTGAAGAATTTGAGGTGTATCCAGGGCCCTGAAGTTCCTGGAAAACAATATAGATGTGGGCAAAATAACTGCCAACTGTGGCAAAATCCATTACTGAGACTTTAAAACATGTCTGCAAATATAAAGTATGCTTCTGAAAGTAGACATATATTTCAGTGGAAAGTGTACTATTTTTAAAATACACATTTTTGTTTTTGTAGATTACATCACTTTTGTTATTTCCCAAACAGGACAAACACACTTGTACTTTGGTTCTTTTTACTTGTTCGACTCCAGCATGTGGAAAACTCTTCCCTTGGGTATCCCCAAAGCAGGTACCTGTGAAACTTGTTTGTGTTTCACTTATTGTAAACTAGAAATAAATGTGGTACAGCAATTTGAAGAAAATATAAAAGCTTAGCAAACGAAGGCATTATTCTTGCTTAAACTACTATTATGATGCAAAAAAAACCCCTTACTTTTACATCCAAAGTGTGTTGAAGTTTTAGGCGCACAGATTCTTGCTCCTGACGCTGTATTATATCTTGACATTCTGCAAACTGCAAGGATGCCTACAATCCAACCAAACAGAAATGGTTTATCCTCCATTTATGAATTTTTATTTTATTAATCTTTAAATGCAGAGCTGCCAAGGAAACTTCCCCTACTCCTAGCACATTATATTACCATGTCCTATATCTTTTATTCAGTAAACTGAGAGCAAATGAAGGCCATGTCTTTATTGTCTGTATCCCCCCACATACACAATATTTAGTTTGTGGAGAACACTCAAAAGAACAAATGAATTAAGAATGGAGTGAGCAAACAGCTTTAGCAAAGTATAAAAAATTATATTAAAATAACCACAACTGAAAGTCATTGAGTCAATATAGCATGTTTTAAGAAACAAAGGTAGCATGGTAGCAAAGGTGGGATCACAGATTGTTTTAGAACCATGAAGGTTCTTATTTCTTTTTTTTTTTTTTTTTTTTTTTTTTAATTATATTAAAATAACCACAACTGAAAGTCATTGAGTCAATATAGCATGTTTTAAGAAACAAAGGTAGCATGGTAGCAAAGGTGGGATCACAGATTGTTTTAGAACCATGAAGGTTCTTATTTCTTTTTTTTTTTTTTTTTTTCTTTTTGTCTTTTATCGTGCCTGGCAACGGATCGCAACCCTCAGTGTCGCGCCCATACCGGACCAGGACTGGCCACGGGATCGCAACCCTCGGTGTTGCTCCCGCCCCTCGCTCAGCCAGTGAGCGGCCGGTCTGTATGTGGGATCCGAACCCTCAGCGGGAGCGCCATCACGCTTCCCAAGCGGTGCACTATAGCAGTGCGCCACCGGGCCGGCCCGAAGGTTCTTATTTCTTAGGGATCAAAGACTGGTTACAATTTTAGGCTTCCAGAGTTTCTAGGTGACAGGAAAAGAGATTTATCCCTCAATAATAAATGGCAATGACAAATACAGTATCACTGATCTTTTCTCATTCTTTAAGCTGTGTTTTCTACCTGCACTTTCTGGACTCTACAAAGTGCCAGATATTAGCATTACTCTTCCATTTTATTGACATTATTAAGAGACTATATTCCACTTAGTGCCCAAGTCATTCTTGGTTGGTAAGTTGGTGCTCCTAAAGGTGCTTCTTCAGGCCACTAAGGATATCAGGATCATTTTACATCTTATATCTTACTGCTCCTTTGACTGTGTTAACCTGAAAAGGAAAGTTTGGCAAACAGTATGCATTATGACTATGTTTTTAAAACTCAGAAGAACCTTCTCCATAGGATATAGTTTTTCTTTGTGCTAGATGATTGGGATACAATACAAATTGACGGATTCAGTTCCTATCTTCAAGTGCTTTTATTCAGAACAATTCTATTTCATTAATAACTATTTAGTTAAAACAAGCAAACAGAAAGGACATTATTGGGTGGGAGGGAGGAGAGGGAGGAGGGAGGGGGGTTTTGGTAATGGGCCACAATAATCAACCTCATTGTATATCGACAAAATAAAATTAAGAAAAAAAAATAACTATTTAGTTAAAACAAGCAAACAGAAAGGACATTATTGGGTGGGAGGGAGGAGAGGGAGGAGGGAGGGGGGTTTTGGTAATGGGCCACAATAATCAACCTCATTGTATATCGACAAAATAAAATTAAGAAAAAAAAATAACTATTTAGTTAATAATTACATATTTAGTTAATAACTACCTTATCAAGAGCAACTTCCATATTAGCAACCTTTTCTTTCAAACGGCGTTCCTGAGATCTCAGAACTTCCAGTTCCCCGGCCATCTTGTTTTTTTCTGTTGCAACAGTACTTAATTCCTGGCTGAGTTTACTCTTCTCTTCTTTTAGGAAATGTTTCTCCTACAGTTATAGAGGAGAAAAATACCAGAAATAATCTGCTGATGTAGATGCAGAGAGGTGCTGTAAATATAAAACTTTTATTTAAAGGACCCTGAACTAGATGAGTTTAATTCATATGCCATTCAATTGCTTCTGAGTTGGAATTAGGAACTGTGTTACTATGCACTCACTCTTATTTTCATCACTATTAGTATTACTTCTTTCTAGGCTTGATAAATTTTTGATGAAATCTTCAAAATATAAAATATTTTGTCATTAAAAAGAGACAGTGTTTTGGTGAATTGGGATTGAGTAATCCCATACCAAATTTTATTGAAATTTATTTTAAATGACATAAGAGGTTCAAAGAAGATGCACTTATTTGAAAGTTCTGTGGCTTTCTATTTTGTTTCAAGATTAAATATTCATTTCACAAATACCTACTGCTGATAGTGTGACATGAAAATAAATGAAACACATCGTTCCTGCCCTCAAGTCACTTAACAGTCCAGTGACGAGAATGAACTTATCGATATACTTATAATAGAGAGTCTTTGGTATTAAACAAAATTTCTTAAAATTAGTTCATTCCTTTAAAAAAGCACTATGGAATGGGTAGACAAAAATAAGAAATGTATAGTCAAGTTAACATATAAACATCAGTTTACTGAATTTGTATTTCTTTAAATATTTTTTATAGTGAAAAAATATTTAATACAAATAATGTAAAGGTATCACCACTGTAATACACAGTTTTTATGCAAATAATTTTTCCTTCTCTGATTAGGTTGGGCAGAAAGGGTGTCAGGAAGAGAGATGGATTACTTTTACAGGATTTCTCCTGTTTGGAGGGAATGACATTAAGCTATGATGAATACTTTCCTTTATGTGGGGCAGGCATCTTTGTTGATAGCAGGCAGTAACCTCTTAAAGCCCTAAATACCATCAGATGGAAGGATAAGCACTGCTTTAGGTTCCCAAAGGCAAACAATGGAAGGAGAAAAAGTAAATAATAAATTCAGGATAAGATAAAAAGAGGGGAGAAAAAATGGGCAAGGACAGAGAAAGAGGAAATAAGTATGTCCATATGAATAGAGGTATGCACAAATGTATGCATGTATTTGTTAATATTTAGCCACATTGTAAAGTACTTCAGCAGCTCATTATGGATAGTAAACTAGCAATTACTTTAGTTGCACTTATAATTTTCTACTTAAACCATTTACTTTCTCACTGTCCTTATAGACAGTTCTGTTATAAATCTTCTTTTGAAAATAGAAAATGCAAATTTGTTCCAAAGTAACTGATATATTAGGGAACATTTAAGCATGATGCAAATCTCTTTATGCCCAGTTTCATTCATGAGAAACACAAGGTCAGTGCAGAAAACTGCGACTAGCTAAACAGAGCTACATAGGAATATAAAAAAATTATACATGCACACTCCTCAAACACCTATCTGCCAGCTACCTCAGTTTACCTTGTGTTATGAGCCACATCCATCCACATCTGCTGTTACAGAAAACTCTTTGCTACGGATTGAATGTTTGTCCCTTCTGAAACTCATGTTGAAGCTTAATCTCCATTCTAACAGTTTTAGGGGGAGGGGGTGTGGATATAACTATGATATTTGAGAGATGGGACCTTTGGGAGGTAATTAGGATTAGATGAGGACATGAGTGTAGAACATTAGTGGCTTTATACGAGGTAAAAGAAAGACCTGAGTTAGCATGCTCAGCCACCTTGCCATGTGATGCCTTGTTCCACCTTGGGACTTTGCAGAGTCCCCACCAGCAACAAGGCCCTTACCAGATGCAGCCCCTCAACCTCTATTTCCTAGCCTCTAGAACTGTACGAAATAAATTTTGCTTCTTTATAAATGACCCAGTTTCAGGTATTTTGTTATAAGCAACAGAAAATGGACTAAGACATTCTCCTTCCACACCTTCACAAAAAGGTACAAGCTGCAAACCTTTGCACACACTGCCACAGCAAACTTCAGGTCTTTTTCAAGATAAAGGGCCATATTTATTGTAGTCTTTATGTATTTCTTAACAATTTAACATGTGTAAAACTGTGCCATTGTTTTTATTAGGTTCCTATTTTTATGTGTCATTGATTGTAGTAGATTGAATTATGTCCCCCCAAAACTCCTTGAAGCTTGAATTGTGTCCCCCAAGTTTTATGTACCAGAAACTTAGTCCCTACTGTGACTGTTAAGAGGATGGGAAATCCTATTATGGTAGTTGAAAGGTGGAGCCTTGAAGAGGTGATTAGATTGTAGGACCATGCCATAGTGAATGGATTTAAAGTGTTGGTCGGGGTGTGGTTCTGAGGGCATTAAAAGGAGATGAAAGTTTCTCTCTCCCTCTTCTCTCTCTGCTTCCAGCAGCTAGCAATGTGAGACCCCTGGATCGCTGTTGCCACCACCTGATGGACTTTGGACTTCCCAGTCTCAGAAACTGTAAGCAATAAATTTCGTTTTCTTTATAAATTACCCAGTTCCAGGTATTTTGTTATAAGCAACAAAAACAGACCTATACACTGATGCAATTGTTAGTGTGGTACTCCTAACCCCATTGTTTCCATAACTCCTGTGGTGTTTATTACACAATTTTGCACAGCACAATGATTTTTAGGAACACATATGTCACATTATAAAGGAACTGACTGTACTTTGTTTTTAATCATTCCCTACCTCGACCAGGAATGTCCTTTTGCTCGTTTCCTGCATTTAAAATACTAGCTATTTTTCAGGATCCTTCTCACATGTTCCTTCAGGAACTTTTTCCTCATTTTCTCAGTCAGAAACAAGCTTTTCTCTTTTCCCTTTGCACTTGAATTTCTGCTATGTCTTATTCTGTCTTGTATATTAATGAGGGAATATGTTGGTTTTCCCCACTCATAGGACAGGGACTCACCTTATTTGAATTTGTCATTGCCTCTTCCAAAAACTGTATCTTGCTCTGAAGGGCATCTATCTGACCTCTTTTGGCTGTGATCTGCTTTTGCATCCCCATTGCCACTTTCATAGCTGGGGGAAGAAAACTGTACCTTAGTTTTTAAAGTTCCTAAATTTTGAGATGTGACTGTTAATTCGATGGTTAAAATTTATGAGAAGGTGACAAGTAAGATCTTCTAAGGCACCTGGCAGTTTCAAGGGAAAGATCATGGAAAAAAGTCTTCAGGTTTCACAAGACTGGGATATAACAATTTTTAGCTACTATTAGAGATTTTGAGCTGGGCAATATATATATATATATATATATATATATATAAAAAAAAAATGATGTTTTATTGTCTCTTTGCTACTGGAATTAATTTCATTGACTATTGTAAGTTGCCATATTTCCAATGGTAACAATAATATTGACCAAACACATACTT
The DNA here is from genome assembly GCF_000696425.1 of Galeopterus variegatus. NCBI lineage: Eukaryota > Metazoa > Chordata > Mammalia > Dermoptera > Cynocephalidae > Galeopterus > Galeopterus variegatus. The sequence continues at coordinate 140,348 of NW_007729890.1, forward strand.
ACACATATAGAAAACAATATATAAAAATATACAGATATAAATAATGTATATTATATTTTTACTAAAATGATTTTCCATAAACTCATGTTTAAAATATCATATAAGACAGCTACTATTAATAATCTTTTTTCAAGATTCCAGTGATATCACAAACCATTCAGTTTTTATTCTCAGGGTTATTGACACTTGCCTGGAACTTACTACTGTCTCAGTAGTCAAATTGCCAGCATAAGCATATATGTAATTATTTTTGGAAAACTGATGACAGAATGAGAATTTGCTAGATGGGTATGAGGCACTGAATACTTAAGACACAGCAGGCCATTGGAAATAAATATATAGCTCATCTTTGCTTGGAAATTCAAAGTCAGAAGACTGTATGTTTTTTCTTACAGTCAGCTGAGAAAAGAGGTTTGAAAATGGCACTGCTTTGTGTCAGGTCTGGCTACAGCTTAGAGGTTAAAAAGAAAAATGAAAATGTACCATTCATTAAAAACAAACTAACAGAATGAAAGGTCTGATATCTCACTAATAAGATATAGTTCTTATATCTAAACCATCAGAAACAAGGTTAATACAAGCACAGTACACTGTTTTATTACTGTATTTATTACAAATCTGACTTCATTTGCTCACCACTTTGTAAACTTCTGGTTAATTACATGGATCATGGTTAGCCTTCAAAGGTAATATTCTCAAATAAATCTTTTTTTATTTTAAGCTGATTTTAATCAATGAAAACAAGCTTTTGAATGTGAATATAAGAACTACCTGGATAACTCAATAATTGTAACATGACTAGAGTGGCTGTGGAGATGCCCAGAGGGCATTGGGACAGGGATGCATCTTGTAAAGGGGGAGCAAACCCAAGGGGCCTCTTGAGTTACCTCTCCAAACCCCACTGTTTTTTTGGTGTTAACCCACAAAGGGGTTAACAAAACTGCCAAGAACTGCACAAAATACGGAATGCTTGAAGAATTTGTGTCATCCTTGCACAGGGACTACAGTAATCCTCTCTGTATCATTTCAATTTTAGTCTATGTGCTGCCAAAGTGAGCACAAAAATAAATCTTCTGACATTAAAAAAAAATTGAGAAATGAAAAAACGTATACTTCAATTAGATAAATATTAATTCTTATAGTCAGCTAATATAGTCATAATGATATGAATAACATGAATGGCCAATAATCTTCTATCTCCCTGCATTAGTATGGGCAGCAAGGTAAAAAGGGAATAGGTCTAGGTGGTGAGAAGGGATCTCTCAGATAGTAGTTGAATTTCCAGAGTTCCTTCCCATTTCTACCACTAGGAAGGAATCAAGAACTGCCAATGAGCCACTGATCTATAGTTTATGTAGATAATGCACATGTGAAAAATAAGGGGTTGAATGAAAATTATTGGTAAACTGTATTTATATCCTTAAAAATAATTAATTGACATTTACAGACATTGAGATCTATTAGAAATTATTGAAATGGCCACAGGAAAAGAAAGATTCAGATATTTTAGAAATTAAATTAAGCACATGGCAATTTCCCATAAAAAAAAAATTAAGTAGAACTACTGCTACACAACACTCATCATTAATACCTGTTGCTGTATATTTATCACATCATCTAGCACTGTGAAGAGGTGGTAGGCAATGTATCTGGGTTTGTATTTTAATAAATCTAGACCAATGGAATTAAAAACAAAAGAAAAATTTTTTAATCTAATAGAGCATACCATGACCGTCAGATCCTTCCATTGACTTTAACGTATTTCTTGTTTGTTCTACTTCAGTCTGTGCAGATTTTAATTGCATTTTCAGCTTATTTGTAGTAGTTTCCATTTCTTCACTTTTGTTTCGAAAATTCCTTTTTAAGACTTCATAGTCCTCTATACAATATGATAATCAATAATAGATGGTTACTTTTTTCTATCCCATTGTTATAAAGTATATTTTGTTTGTAATTAATGATCACAGAATTTCAGAGCAAGCTGGAAGAGAACTCATTCAGTTACATCATCATTTGTTACAGAAATGAGATGTACATACACATTTCCAGGGATCTGTCTTACTCTTTCTGTGTCATCTTAAACTTTCTCCTTGGATGACCATATCCATTATAACAGATTTAACCACCATGTGCATGTGGGTGACACTCGAAGTAACCTGAAGCTGCCATGTGTCTTATCTGACTTTTTATCTCCAGTACTTATCAAAATACCTGGCACAAACTCATCATTTGATATATTAGACTATACACAGACACACACATTCATCAATCTGTCTATTTATATTTACCTATTTATATATGATATAGATTTATATGTAAAAGGAACAAAGACTTAGCTCTGTCTCCACGTACATGTCAGGACCACCTGAAGCCAAGTGCCCCACACTGACCACATCTCACCCTCCTGCCTTCGAGCCTACCCCTCCTTCTGGTTTCCTCTCCCAGCTGTTGCTATCATTGTTCTCCCAATACCACAAACTAAAAACCTGAAACCTATACTTAGCCCCTCCAATCACTAAGTCCTATTGATCCAACCTCCAATAATATTTTTAAGTCTTTCTTCTCCCTCCATTCTCACTCCCACTCCTTAGTTCAAGTCCTCATCATATTTCCTAGGATCACTGCAAAATCCTCCTTAACTGGTTGATCTCTGTCTCTTTAGCCTTGCTTTTCTATAAGATACCTGCCAACACAGTGCTTCTAAAATCTGATGACAACAATCTCCTAATATCCTTTGTTGGTTCCATACTGTCTGGCTCTACCTGTATATTCTGCAACATTTCTTAGTCCTCATTCCTTTATACTTTTGCTCCAACTAATACATCTGAGATCACATTATGTTATTTCATGCTTTCATGCTTTTGCCCATAATGTTCCCTCTGCCTGGAACTTCTAATCTTTTTCACCTGCCAAATTCATTTCCCTCTTTCAAACTCAGTATAAATGTCACCTTCTGTAGGAGACTAATTCTCTATCCTCTGTGCTATCTTTCTACCCAGCACACTTCCACTGTACTTCATTCCCTGTATTGTAACCCATTTCTATATACGTCTGTCTCCCCTCTAGATTGTGAATTTCACTGTGTTGTTTCTAGGTTCTATCAGAGTGTCTGACATAGTAAATGCTCAGTAATTACTAGCTGTGTGTGTGTGTGGGGGGGGGTAAAGTACATGATATTGCATCATATCAATTGTGAACTGGGGTGTTTCATTGTTTAATGTAAGGCATTGACTTTTTCCTTTCAATAAATTCGTTTACACATGTTGTTTTATTATTAAACCTCTAATCAAGCTATTTGATTCAAAGGACTCAAGGTTTCCACTTCCATAAAAACAAAAATGTTTGTCCAAACAATACGATTTATGCTGAATACCTGCTTTCCTTCTGGGAACCTGAAATCTGAATACTTCACCCTTCCTGGGAAACTCAGTACAGAATTTCCTGGACTCTAGGGATTGACTAAAGATAACAGTGAGTATAGATGTGGAAGCTCTTCATGGAGAACAATGAGGTCTTCAGGCCATGAATAACTCCACTGGGGCAGCATGACTATCTATTTGTCTATCTATCTATATTTGGGGGGGCGGTGGGCAGCTGGCTGGTACAATATATTTGTGATGTGAGATGAAACACTCTTCCTTTGCATTTGTGCTAGGGTCCACACTGGGCTTCACTGATAACACTCCTTTTCTGTCTTAGTAGAGTTTGAACTGAAGCAACATACCTGAAAGACTGTTTAATTCACTCCTACTAGCTTTCACCTCACTTAGTAAGTGATCTCTCTCTTGTTTGATATCCTTCACTGCACGGAGCCGCTCAGAGCCTGCATTCACTAGCTTCACCTTTTCTAGCTCCAGGTCACTCACTCTGGCTTCAAGTTCCCGGATCTTTGCATCTTTTCTATCTTTTAAAATCTAAATATATGGATAAATACAAAGGATAGAGAGCAAAATAAAAAATATGTACATATAGAGTTACAACTGTACATATAGAGTTACAATACTAGTCATACAATTACTAGTATTTGATCTGTATTTAGTATCTTCTCATTATTTTTCAGGACACTATACTTATATTTTATTATAAAACATCAATAGTAAATAGGAAAAAGAAGGAATATTTCATCTTTCTTTTAACCTTAAATGTCAATTCCCAGGTATCACTTGGCACAACCCTTCTTTATTCCTATTTTACATTCATTCATTTAAAAAATATGTTTTGAGCATCTACTTTGTGGCAGGCACTATTTTACATGTTGGGAATAGAGGAGCAGGGCTGGGCTAGGGTAAAGTGAGTGAGGCATCTAGATGAGTGCTGTCAGCCTAGGCACCTCTCTTACTTTACCCCAGTCCTGGCCCTGGATAGCAGTGAACAAAATGAACAAAATCTTTAGCCTCATGTCCTCTTCTAGTGAGAGGAGACAGACAACAAACAAATATTTAATATATCAGGTAAGAAAAGTTACAATAATAAAAAAAAGGTGAGGGGGCACAGAATAAATGCAAGGGTGGGGTTGCTACTTGAGACAAGTTGGTGTGCAGAAAAGACTTAACATAGTAGGTCTGACTGCTGTTGTTAGAAAGTCCTGCTTACTAGGCTGGCCTTTGGCTGGTGTCTAGGAATTTGGATTTGGGGAGGGTTCCTACTATCCTAACTAATACCCTGAGCCTAAACTGTGTAAACAGTATGGTTTATGCTGAACACCTGCTTTCCTTCTGGGAGCTTGGAAACTGGATATACCTGCCAAGTAGGAAGTGCCTATGTGACCAACCTCCAATATAAAAACCCCCAGTACTAAGTCTTTTTTTTTTTCTGGGTACTGAGTTTTTTTTTTTTTTTCCTTTTTGTCTTTTTTCGTGTCCGGCAACGGATCGCAACCCTCAGTGTTGCGCCCGTACCGGACCGGGACTGGCAACGGGATCACAACCCTCGGTGTTGTTGGGGAGGGTTCCTACTATCCTAACTAATACCCTGAGCCTAAACTGTGTAAACAGTATGGTTTATGCTGAACACCTGCTTTCCTTCTGGGAGCTTGGAAACTGGATATACCTGCCAAGTAGGAAGTGCCTATGTGACCAACCTCCAATATAAAAACCCCCAGTACTAAGTCTTTTTTTTTTTCTGGGTACTGAGTTTTTTTTTTTTTTTCCTTTTTGTCTTTTTTCGTGTCCGGCAACGGATCGCAACCCTCAGTGTTGCGCCCATACTGGACCGGGACCGGCAACGGGATCGCAACCCTTGGTGTTGCCCCCACACCTCGCTCAGCCAGTGAGTGGGAACCGGTCTGTATGTGGGATCCGAACCCTCGGCAGGAGTGCCACCGCACTCCCAAGCGGCGCACTGTAGCAGTGCGCCACCGGGCCGGCCCCCATGGGTACTGAGTTTTTAAGGGGATTCTCTGGTTGGCAACTTTGGCAGGCATTGTCATAATTTCTTGCTGGGGGAATTAAGAGTGTCCTGTGTAACTCTGCTAGGAGATGACTCTTGGAAGCTTGTGCCTGGTTTTCTCTGGACTTTGCCCCATGAGTCTTTTCCCTTTGCTGATTTTGCTTTGTATCCTTTTGCTGTAATGAATATTAACCATGAGTATGATGATATGCTGAGTCCCGTGAGTCCTCCAAGAGAATCATCAAACCTGGGGTTTGTCTTGGGACCCTGACACAGTTGGTCAGGAAAGGTCTCTCCAGTGAGGTAACATTTGAGCAGAAACCTCAAGGAGATAAAGGAGCAAGCCACATGGATAACTGGGGAAGAGCTCTGGGTACAGGAAATGTGTCTGAGGAGCAGCAAGGCTATCAGTGTGGCTGCAGTGGAGTGAGCTTGGAGCAAAGTCGGATATGAAGTCAGAGAGGGCAAGACCAAGTTGGCTTTAAGGCCATGTAAGGACTTGAGACTTCATTCTGAGTGAGATAAGAAGTCATTGGACAGTTTTGAGCATGGGAATGATGTAATGTAAAGTTTTAAAACATAACTCTGGCTCCTATGTGAAGAATAAACAGTGGCGGGGGAAGGAGTAAGAAGCATGGAGACCAGTGAGTAGACAACTAGAAGACCCAATGAGAGAGGTGGTAGCTTAGACGAGGGTGGTTCACAGTGGCTGGATGTGGTCCTTTGACTGCAGTAGGGAACACGAATATGGCAACTCTAATTTGGTATTTCCAACTAACTGCCAGAAATTCCCAGGTTGGTATGCTTCTGTAAACTCCAACCAAAGCACTCCTATTCCTTTTTCACAGAGGGCTTTTCCTCTTGACCTCTTCCTGATGCTTCTCTCTGTTGGAAGTGCTATTATGTTGCTAGTCTCTCAGATGTCTAAGTTTGAACCCTTGAAGTTGGCTGTGTCTTTCTCTTTCCCTAACCAGCTGTTCACCAACTCCTGCCCAACCTCCAAGTCTGGGTTGTGGTCACTTCTCATATGGATTACCACAATTTCTTCATAACTAGTCTCTATCTGTGTTGGTAAGGCTTCCCAGGAGGAACCCTTCTCTTCCCAGGGCGAATCCTTCTCTTCCCAGAGCCTAGGTCTGTGGTGCACAGTAACCACATGTAACTACTGAGCACTTGAAATGTGGCTAATCTAAGTTGAGATGTGCTTTCAGTGTAGAATACCCACAGAATTTCAAAGACTTTGTATAAAAAAAAAGAATGTAAAGTATTTCAATAATGTTATATTGATTACAAAATTTAAAATCACCATATTTTGGATATATTGAGTCAAATAAAATGTTATTAAAATTAATTTCACATGTTTCTTTTTATGTGTCTACTAGAAAATTTAAAATTACATATGTGTCTCACGTTATATTTCTAGTGAACAGAACTGGTCTAGACCCTTCTAGGTAAATACCATTTGAAAAGAAATTTACTTTCTTTGATCATCAGAATGTCTCCCAAATTAAGGCCTATTGGCCTTAAATATAATAGTAGCCAATTAAATTTTAATGTTATAACAGCAATTTAAAGATAGAGGCCAATGCTATATTTGAAACGTAAACATTTGACAAACTTTTATCTGTTTCAAAAAGGACAGGTGGGGAGCTCCAGGCTTGTCTCACTGCCCACCCATGATGGGCTTGGACAGTAAAGGCCCTGAACTCAGCTATCTGATGTCTGCCTAGCCACTCCTGATAACTGTCATGCTAAACCCAGCTGGCCTCATGGGGCAAGTGAGGGGGAGGGCTTTCTCTGGAATAGTCTGAGGCATCACAACATGTACTGGGCATATACCACTCTTGCTCTATCTCTTTGGACTAGATGGCCATTTAGTCCTTTCTTAGTCTTATACAAGAGGCCCAACTTTGAGGACCCTTAGTTTCTCCACTGTCAATGTGTAGTACTCAGCCTGAAGAGGTGAGAAAAACCAGGAGAGAAACCATATCTCCTAGGGCTATGACTCCTCTCCTTATTTCCTCATGGGACTGTGGAGAAAAGTGGATGTGGCATTAAAGCCCAAGTTTCGTATGTTCTTTGTGTCTGTGTGAAACTCTTCTCACTTAAGAAATCTTTCCCTGAAGCTGCTTCAGCTCCATGTTTGTGAACTGAAAATTAGTTTTACCCTTTCCCATCCACTTTAGTGTACTAATGCCAGATTAATCTACTTCCAACATTGCCCTTTTTGTGTCACCCCCTCCTGTCTACCCCTAAACTTTTAATACTCCCAACCCATCTCTAGGCTAAACTATAGACTGTGCTTTCCCCCTTGCCTTGAATGTTTTCCTTCCTCCTCTCTGCCTAGTTTTTGCCAATTTCAAGTTCCCACCTCTCTCTGAAGGCTTCATTAGCCTCTCTAGTCACACTGGTCCACACTCCTCTGAGGTACTCTAACACACGTATGCACTTGGGACCAGCATCATCTGGGAACTTGTTCAGAAACACCAAGTCTCAGGCCCCATTCTAGACCTACTGAATCAGAAACTCAGGCGCTGGAGCCCAGCAGTCTGCATGTTCACAAGCCCTCTAGGTGACTCTTGTTCTCACTGAGAACCACTGCATAGTAATATCAACTATATACTGCCTAGGATCAAATGCCAAGGCAGTGCTGCTTTCTGGAAAGTTATTTAATCTCTCTGTGTCTCGGTTTTCTCATCTGTAAAATGATTAAAAAATAGTGCCTTCCTCATAAGGTTTTTGTGAGCATTAAACTGATTTAAATTTTAGAGTATATGACTCAGTAGGATTCTCCCAGTTGTTCCCTTAACAACACTAGCAATCCATCTTCTTAGGCAAGAAGGTGGAATAATCATTTATTCTCCTCTAACATTTTCTTCTCTGCATGCAAACCTAAAGTTTTCATTGTAGGGATGGCTATGAGAAACCTTTATATGTCCCTTTCATAGTAAGTTTGTCCACTAAATAGAAAACTCTAAAGTTTTATGCAATAAACCTGTTTATTTAGAAGGCAGATAATAATCTATTTCTGGCCCCTATTTTCAGAATGAGGAAACTGAGGCAAAGTTGAGTTTATAGAAGTAGAGAGTTGAATTGTGGTTACAGAGGCTAGGAGTGGGGGGTTGGGATAGAGGGAGATTGGTTAATGGATACAAAAACACAGCTAGATAGGACAAATAAGTTCAAATGGTTTACAGTAGTGCTAGGCATGTATAATTAACAATAATTTATTGTATGTTCTCAATTGGCTGGAAGAGAGGATCTCAAATGCTCTCATCACAAAGAAATGATAAATTTCTGCAATGATGAATATGCCAATTACCCTGATTCAATCATCTAAAGTTTATATGATTTGTCTCTTATTACTCACCAAGTCAGAGACATGAGTGACATAAAGCTTAAAAAATCAAAGTTTTAAAAAATTCATTCAACCATTTTAAATTTTGATAAGTACTTACTTAGCAGCTTCCGGGTGCAAAGCGCAAAGACATGGAGTAGGGGGTACAAAGATTAATAAGATGTGTGTACCCTGCTTAAATTAGTCTGTAGTCTCATAGAGAAAAAGACACACACACAGTGCAATCAATACAAAATGTGATCCAGGTTTTAACAGGTACAAATATAGTATAATAAAGTTCAGAAGGATGGAACAGAATGGGGGGAAGAAACTAATATTTACTAAACATCTTGTATAGGCCAGGAACTAGGCTAAGTCCTTGATAGAAATTTTCTGATTTATGCCTCATAGTAATCCAATAAGGCATTTGGGGGTTTTGTTTTTGTTGTTTGTTGTTTGGTATTGTTTTAACTGACACAGAAGCCAAGATTGAGCAAACAGTCAATGTTTTACAGTTATTGAGTGGTGAGACATGGGTTTAAAATGTGGGTCTGTCTAAAGAGGAAGAATATGCTTTAAACTGTGGGATCAGGAAAGACTTCATACGGAAGGTGGATATTCTGATTTTTTCTTTGTACCTGGATTCTGAACCTTTTTTAGACCATCTACTCTTTTTGGAATCTGAAAAAAGCATAAATCCTTTTTTACAAAAACACACATATGCACATAGACACAAACACTTTCAATTTCAGAGGGTCTGCAGACACCAAAAACCCCTTTTCTATAAATTAGATCATACTTGCTTACGGGAGAAAAGATATTTCAAAAGTTAAACCGCCAAAAAACTCTACAAACCTTAAATTCCTGTAGTTCCAGTCTCCTATCATTAATTTCCTTCTCAAGTTGAGCTTTTTCTACTTGCATAGCACCAGCAGTTCGTCCATGCTGGCCAACCAACTGCGTCATGTTTTCAATCTGCTGTCGCAAAATTTCGATCACCTTGTCTTTTTCCGCCATCTGTAGTTTGAGGGCCTCACATTCTGTCTGCACATTTCTAAGGTGATCCCCTTCATTTTTCAAGTGTTGCAGCTCCTGCAATTTCAAGTCTACCCGGGAGCGGAGCTTTGTGATCTCTGCATTGGTAGCCTCAATGGCTCTCTCTTTTTCTTGGAGAGAAGATGTCAGGTCTGATACTGTCCTCTCTGAGCTCTCCAGGGTCATTTTCTTGGCTGTCAACTCTTCTACTACTTTGCGGAGCATCTCTTTAGTGGATTCAAGCTGAGCAGTCAAGGAAGACACTTTTTCTAGACTTTCATTCTTTCCCTGAATTGCTGCCATCTGATTGTGAAAGAGAATTTCATGAATTTGGGAGGATAGGTATAGGCAACCTCAAGAGATATAACAAGTTAACTCAAAAACATGAAATCATGAATTGGATAATGTCTAGTTAGAGTAACTCAAATCACTATGCTGTCAGAAGAACTCCAGATTGATAGAAAGCATGGGTAAGACCAATGTGCTAATTAGACAAAGGTGGAGAGGCCTTAATTAAACAATAATGGTTTTCTAGAGGGGGGAATTTGGGAAGTTCTTTTGAGGACTGTACCAATTTAGATTAAGATAACACTGATGTGGGGGGAAGGGTGGTAGGATTGATGATAACTACCTCTCTTTTCTTTTCTTTTTCTTTTTTGGCAGCTGGCTGGTATGCAGATCTGAACCCTTAACCTTGGTGTTAACACCACCGTGCTCTAACCAGCTGAACTAACCGGCCAGCACTATGCACTTATTTTCTATTTCCCTCCAACCTTCCACATAATTCTACCTCTGAGGGAAAAATGAATAATGACTTTTATCCAATACACATTCACATCCTCTGGTCCAACTGGAAGAGTAAGACTCTAGCTTCCAGTTGCTTCTTTTATCTTTTTTCCTGTCCAAGTTAGGCCAGAGAATAGGGAAATGGCTTTGCCTGGGTCTAAGCCAAGACTGGACCCTTTGATTTGCTTTCATTTTGAGGAGACTTTTGTGTGATGCTCTGTATGTCTCTGTAGCAGTAACTCAGATTAGAACCATGTCCTTCCAGCATTGAAGGTACACTGCTATTAAGAAAGCAGTTCACATATTGCTACTGGTGCACTGGAATGGAGTGCACGCATCAGTCTCCATCAGTGGGGGAGGAGGAAGGGTAAAATCTCTTTTGGGGGAGAAACAAAAACAAACAAAAAATCTGTTGGTAACCTTCGACCCCACTGCTCCTCAGATTTCCTGATGGTCTGGTGCTTTTCTGCAGCAGAAATAAGCAATTATTAGGTTACCAATTTCTAGGTGAAAACAAAAATGCAGCTGAATATGAGTTTAGTTTTTCAACAATGTTACAAATGAGATAAAGCTTAATACTTTCAGTTTAATGAATGGTCAAGAATATAGAAATAAATAATACATTTTTACAAATTGCTAACAGAATCCATAGCCCTATTTTAGAGTTATTTTAGGCCCATATACATTAAAAAACCAAAAGCAAAAACTTTACCAATAAGACATAAAATACATTTCCCCCCAAAAGAAACCATGTGCCGACAGCACAGTCTGTGTGTGTGCTCTGACCTGCCGCTCCATCTGGCCCTGACACTCGCTTTTCATGGCTTTGAGCAGGGCTTCCAGGCGCTGCACCTCCATGTTCCGGTCATCCAGCTCCCGCCGCAGGTGGTCAATGGTAATGCTGTTGCCTGTGTCTCGGTCCCACAGACGTTTATTCTGCTCCTTCTCCAGACTAAGCTCCTTCTCTCTTTTGTGTAGATCAGCCTAAAAGAGGTGAGGAATGTATTGGGTACAAGTAGAGAAAAGAAAGGATTAGAAAGGTAAGCAGGCGCTGGATCAGGAACAGTCTTGAGAGGGAGGGATTCTGACCTTATGGGGAAAGAAATTTTTGAGTGAAAGAATGATGCAAAGATTTATTTTAGAAAGATGATTATGGCAGCACTTTACAAGAAGGAGTGAAGAGGGGAGAAACCAGTTAGGAACACTGGTAAGGAGAGGACAGCCATGCTCCAGGTGAGGGGCAATGAGGGGCTTGAACAAGAGAGCAGTAGTGGTAAGAATGAAAAGGGGGGACAGGTTTGAGGACCTTTTAGACTCCAAGATTTTCAAATTGGATATGAGAATGCTAGGAAATACTCAGAAGGCTCCAGAAAGAAGTGAAGGATCATCCCAAGGTTTAGAGCTTCTCATACACAGCTGTCAGTTCCAACTTTACCACAGCTCATCAGACCCTTGTCAGCTACAAGGGATGGCCTTATCACCAAAGAGCATCATATCCTAGAGCTGGGTCTCGTAGGGAGAGAAATGTATTCTACTGTATCATTAATATCACACAAAGGGGTACCAAACATTTTCCTCCCTAAATTTCTCAGCCTGTAGTACCTCTAACAGAAAACAGAGGCTGTTTCAGTGTTATCACAATCCTATTGTCTTTTCCTTTTTTAAAAATTTCACCTAAACTTCCATTCAAAAATTCTATATACATAATTTGTGTTTTGAATGTTATTTGGCTTTCAAATGAACACTTAGCACTACTTCAATTTAGTAGAATAGGGTATTTAATTGAAAGATTATGACTGTTTGAAGATCCCCTTTACCTAACACCGTTAACAGCTCTGCTTAAGAAAAAAAAAGTATACAAAATATTTTATTCTATAGGTAAAACTTGTGTGCATGCACAAATATTTTGTAAAATTTGTAATTTCATAAAGGAAACTAATTTTTTGAAATGTTTTGGTGAAAACCTTCCCAGAATTAATCTCGTTCATATTTTAGAGCATAATCTTACCAATAGCTTTTGAAGTTGATCGTCCAAATTTCCAGATTCCTGACTGAACTGATCACGCTCCGTCCGTGCTTCAGTTAGCTCGGAGTTAGCAAGGACTAACTGCTTCTCCAACTCTTCTATCTAAAAGAAAAGCACAAATCAAACAGAGTCAGGGATTATGTCAGGGAGCAATATAAGATAAATATAGTCTCTGGAAACCAAATGGCATTTTGGGGGGGACAAAAATAAAAGTTTATTGTGATAAGTTTTGCAGTTTTTTAAACTTAAGATCTGTATAGAATTTGGCCAGGGAAATTCGCCAAAATGAAATATTTGGTACTGTTGGGTTTAGGGATTGTCTGTAATACATTTCTGTCTTATTTTCATACTATTCAAGATTTATCTTCTGCAAATATATGTCCTGTAATTTAGTATTTAAGGAAGCCTGATGTGGCATAAATAACATGCTGCAGAGCCTACACAAATGAACTGAATTATACTTGGAAGAGCTATTTTGTTTCAGAATATCAGTTTCAATAATAAAAGGTATTGAATATAAAAGAATAGTCACTACATTTAGGAAAGGATAAGTAAACTTATGTGTGTGTATATATATATATATATATATATATTTTATATTTATAGTTGGACAATTTATTTAACCATTCCAATCTTCATTTTCTTCAACTATCAAATGGAGATAAGAGTCCAATTTTAAAGGACTGTTATAAGTGTATTTTTCTCTCACAGGGCAGCTATTTGATCTGACTGAATACGCATGTCTATGACGCAGGCCATAAAGCCCATCACTGTTGACAGTGTTCCTCTCAGTGCAGCGGAGGCTAAAAGGCTAAAGATCTTAGACTATGGAGGCTAAAGGACTGGACTTTAGCTGAGCCACACAATATCATAACTTAGATAGTGACATATTAAAATAATGAGAACATAATATTTAGCATTATAATAGTGATACCTGATCTTCAAAGGTTGTTTTTAAATACTATTTTATCACCCACTTTTCAGTAATAAGAAATTTTTCATATCTGCATAAATGCTACATATTCTTTCTTACTTTTAAGAATCTATTTAATAGGCTTCCAAATCTACTATGTCAAGAATAAAAGTTGGTTAGATGATGTACTTTGATTAAGCCTTTTTAATTAGAAAACATATGACCAAGGCTAATTTTTTCTTGATGACTTTCTAGTTTATTTTTACCTGGACTAGGTTCATTTCAGATCTTCATGTATTAATTCACTACATATTCAATAATCATATTATATATACACATGTTTATATGCAACTATCTCTTTAATAAATGATAAGCATGAATATGCAGAAGTTATACACACATACATATATTACTTAAGAAAGTACTAATATAGGACTATCAAACAGTTTCGTGTTAACCTATAGAGTAGTAGCACAACCTACAGGGATCAGAATATAGGTTTCAATATTTATATTGGATATATTTTAAGTAACTTTTTATTTGATTGTATGTTATGTATAAAAAAGTATTTCACAAGAATTAGATACTCATAAAATATTTAGGTTACTGACTGAAATGTATTCCTAGGCTCTAATAAACCTACAAGGAAGTACTTTTACTCTTGTGCTCCTTTTGGGACATATAGAAAAAAAGCCCCATAAAAATTTAACTTCTGTAGCACAAGTAACTTCCTAAGAAAAATGAATGAACAATTCAGTTGATATAATTTCTTCAGTTCTATTTTTATCAGGAAAGGCTCATTCAGCACACCATTCGTAAAGACATTAAGAATGCTTAGGAGAAGAACCACAAGGGATTACTGTTACACAGTTATCACATCTGCCTGACAGAGACAGGCAGATGCGCGTGATCAGAGAGGCAGTACGATCAGGCCAGCACCTTAGGTTCTCATGCAGGTTCTGTCACATAACCTATCTGAGTCTCAATTATTATTATTATTATTTTTTTTTTTTTACTGACCGGTAACGGGATCGCAACACTCGGTGTCGTGCCTGTACTGGGGACCGGCAACGGGATCGCAACCCTCGGTGTTGCGCCCGCACCGCGCTCAGCCAGTGAGCGGGAACCGGTCTCCACATGGGATCCGAACCCTTGGCGGGAGCGCCACCGCGCTCCCAAGCGGCGCACTCTCCAGTGCGCCACCGGGCCGGCCCGTCTCAATTATTTTTAATCTATAATTTGAAGAGTATTCTAGATGATCTCTCATGTTCCTTTCAATTCTGTTTCTAATATTTCTTTACATGAAAAGAACAGTATTAATTAAGCTAAACTTCTATATTTTCCACTTGTCTTTTGAGCTATACTAAAAATTTAACAAGAATACTTTCAATTTGAGTCAATAATATGACTAAAATAAACATTTTATACTCCTAGCCTGGCCTAAACCATTTTTATCCTTGAATAAAGAAAGTATTTGTATTTATGCTTTAAAAGCTTAAAAAAAGATCTGCAGGGCTGGCTGGTTAGCTCAGTTGGTTAGAGTGCAGGGTTGATAACATCAAGATCAAGGGTTTGTATCCCTGGCCAATCGCCAAAAAAAAAAAAAAAAAAATTGCTCTCTTATGTCTGTTTTCACTTTTGAAAATATTCTGGATGACCATTTCATAACATCAAACTTGATGGTAAAATCTACGAGACCAAAATTTAAAAAAAGAAAGAAAAAGAAAAGAAAGAGCCAAGATGTATCTTCCCATTTATTAAGTATCAGAAGTTCCTCCAGACCCCTGCAGGAACATTGTTTTGTAGTTGTCAGTACTGACTCAGCTGCTATAGCTCTGCTTTTACCTTTCACTTTTTAGAATAAAAACATTTACATTAATTAATCAATCAAAAAGATAAATGGAGAGTGAAAGGGAAAACCATTGAAGTAGCAGCTGAGCTGATACAAACAGCTGTAAAAAACATTATAAAGAAAAGCCTTTGAAAATGTCCAGAATAGATACTGACATCTGAGATATAGTAAAGGTTTTTTCTTTTTCTTTTCTTTTTTAGATAGCAGCACTGGTTTTTCCTTTCACCATCTATTAATCCATTTTTTGTTTTGAATCACTGGACAAATGAGTACTTGGATCTCATTTTAATCTCGCTTTGATTTTAGAGATATTACCAATCATATCAAATCATACTTTTTTGTTTTTGTTTTTGGTTTTTTTGGTGGTGATTTTTTTGTTCTTTCCATGTTCAAAAAGACACAGATACAGGATAACAAGGGAAGCTGCAGGTCAGCATGGAGTTCAATGGCAGAACTATGCAAAGAGGTTTGCACAGAATCTTCCTGCACAGTATATACCTCCAGCCAGTGCTACTAACTCTTCACTTTTTGAGTATGAATTCAGCCCCAACTGCTTTCCAAGTAGGAAAAATAAATGTAGAATCAAGTTCATGAGATAGTTTTGTCATCAAAAAGCGAAAGTTAAGAGTAAAGCCAAATCTACAGAGCCAATAGTGACAGCTTCTACTGGTCCAAATTCGTAAAGGGGAATTCTGGAGGTTCTCCTAAAATGGAAAGAGAAGAACAGAAAACAGCATTACAGTAAAACACTTTTGTAAGCTACCAAGTTACATCTAAAATATTCTCTGAAACATAATTTCTATTTTTACCAATATAAAAATACTTTTGTTAATCAGAAGAAAAACATTACCCTCCTAAATGAGTTTTCTCTTAACTTACACATTCTTGTTGGACAAGTTTTATTCAGACCTGTCATGGCATCAATTTTTTAAAATAACAAACACTTTTTTTTATAAAGGAATCTAACCTTGGGAGAAAATACTAATACTGCCCTTCAGTGTAATATCAACGCATCCTTAAAAGTTTATTTTTACAGAAATCTCACTTTTAATCTCAGTTTTTATGTATTATTTTCTTTGGTGCTTTTTTTCCTTGTTATTTGGACAGTATATTCTAAAATGTGCACTGAAGCAGTGAAAAGAAAATAGATGTTAAAGTTTTAACAGACTTTAGCAATATAAAGTCAAGGTATATAAAAATAAAAGAAATTAAGCAGAAGAATTTGTTTTTTAAATGCTATTTTCAATTCATTACAATAAAAACATTTCACAACAATAGAATTTTTCATGACACCAAAACAAAATTCTTTTGTTAACTTGCTTGATCTTCCTTGCTCAGCTACACCATGTATTAATGCCATTTCAGGTGAAAGTATATTTCAGTCTATATTAACATGGCAAGATAGTCATCTCTCAGTGTTCCCTGACTAAACTAAAGAGAGTTACTATTAAGAGAGCCTAGTTAGCCATCAATTAGGTGCCAACCTTATTAGGTTCACTATGCTGTATTATAAATCTCAGTGATCTAGATTAAAATTAATTAAACTCATATGCACTCCTTATTTCTATAAACTGTTTACTATTTAAGATTGTCGAAATTCTTGGTGATCCACTGTTTACATCACAGAAAAATAAGACAATAATTACAATATCAGGTTTGTATCTATATGACCCCCAAACATTCATATAAAAAGCTTTCAGTTATTCACCTGGATGCTTGTTTCTAAATGCCAAAGAGAAAAATGTTTATAAAAACTCAAAAACTGTTTCTGTATTCTTTAGATGGGTATTTCAGTATTTGTTAAAATTTCTCGTCAATCCCAGCTTTAGAGTTGATAAGCATGATGCTACATATCAGACCAAACACAAGTTAGCACACGATGGGTGAGGCTTATGAAGGGATAATTTTTCCGAACAACAGTATAATGGAAGCTACAACAATTACAAATTATTTGAGAAAACACAGTGAGTTGAGTTTTATTTACTATTTTATGGCTTTTCAGAGGGCTTAATTTGTCAAAAATCAACAAATGTTTAACCTTATAAAAATGATTTGAGTAATTAGTCATGAATATCAGTTATTGTATTGGACTGTAATACTACAGCTCTATTATTTCCTCTATCACTGTCCGAGTGTCAGCTCTCACTTCTACCAGTGTGCCTACCTCCACTAGACCCAAGTAACTAATAATGCATCCTCCCACCTCAGGGTGCACTGAAATCATGACCACCCTGCTGTTCTCTATAGGGCGAGGTCATGATCTTTTGTGTAGGCATAGTCTACCCAGAATGGGGGACATTCCTGCTATCAATAACCAGGGGAAACACTCATCCTCAGAAAATAAACTAGAACACAAAAATCAGGCCTTATAAAGGAAGAAAAGAGCAAAAGGTCTCTGGGCTTTTGTTTTTTGAGTCTAGCCATTAAGCAGTCTAAGTAAGTTCCCTTGAGGTTGCTCGAGGTGGCAGTGGTTAAAATGACCTTGCAACAAGAATTTAGGCTAAGAGCTATCTATGCAAGTGGGTTTACAGAGGGGGCATTGTTATTCACACTGCGACCCACCAGTGAATCATGAAATCAATTTAGTAAGCTTCAAATCAGTATCCGATGAGAACATAAAATAGCCAGCCTCATGTGTAATAGGGGTAAATACTGTTTGGTGAAACTTGCTTCAGTTGTACGTGTGTATTAGATCATAAGGTGAGCTATACTTCTTAATAATCAAAACTATTTGAAAAACACTGCTGTAAAGGACTCAAACCTGTAACTGAGGTTACACAGATTCATGCTATTCTTTATTGCTTATTCTTAGTAAAGTTATGTCTAAATTTTCCATCCTTATCTGTGCCACAGGAGATAAAAAAAAAAAGGTCGAGGTCTTGTTTCATGCTTGAACCGAGGAGAAACACCTCCCTCCTGTGGCCAGCACTGGAATGACAGTGGTAATTAAAATAGGGGGTGCCCAGAGGAGAGCAAATACTGGGAAGAATTAGTGCTGCAATACTCAATTCTTCCCATATGGAGCTTTTTCCTCTGTACTGCTACCCTATGGAATTGGCTTCATTTTTAAAAAGGAGTCTCTGTCTTTATAAAGGCAGTCTCCTTATACTTTATTTCTTCTAACTTACTGCTCCAAATTGCTAAATCGTGAGAAATTGACTAAAAGCAAGGTTTAGAACTGTACCTAAGTTGTGTCCGAATGACTATCTAAGATCTTTTACATGTAGGATGACTAAATACAGAATTTATCTTCCAAACAAGGAAACTTTGGAGGTGAACAGTAGCATTCACAAAACAGGACGCTGGGATACAGGTATAAACTGAGAATGTCCCAGGCAAATGGCAATGTATGTCACCCATCTCACAGGAAATGAAGAACATGAGCTCTGAATGGCAACAATTTGCTTGTTTCTTTAGGGTCTTTACTGTTTTACAAGTGATTGAAATTAACAAAAACCTAAGCCCTGGATAAATGGTTGATAATGATACTGAATAGCTTCTCTTTAGCTATGGAAAGTGAAAGAATAAAAACAATAGCATACCAAATATTAATTAATATGTTTTTTAAGAGGAATTACATGATGAGAGATGAAGACATTTTCTGAATTAATTTTTCTTTAATTAAATTAATAAGTTAATCTTAAAGTTAATTCAGTTTGCTAGCAATACAATGGCTAAGAATTAGGAGCTGAAGTAAGAGAGCAAGTAGGCCCACAAAATATTGAGTGGTAGGGAGTGACAAGATGGTACTGAAGTATTTGCTAAACAAGCCTTGTAAAAATAATTAAGATGGTCCTACTTTCAAATTTATGTTTTAGAAATTTACTTGAAGTATGCAAAATATTTTTCTAAGAATGAATTAATTTGAGCATACAATTTAAATAAAAATTGTTTATGTATAATTTAACATATAGATAATTTAGCATCCTCCCATTCCAGCTTATCAACTGCTTTTAATTTGAAATTACTACTTTGATTCCTCATTTTCAAATAAACTATTTAAAAATATAAAATTGACTCTGTATATAAAAATCTCTGGGGCCGGCCCGTGGCTCACTCGGGAGAGTGCGGTGCTGATAACACCAAGGCTGCGGGTTCGGATCCTATATAGGGATGGCCGGTTTGCTCACTGGCTGAGCGTGGTGCTGACAACACCAAGCCAAGGGTTGAGATCCCCTTACCGGTCATCTTTAAAAAAAAAAAAAAAAAAAAAAAATCTCTGGAAGGAGAACAGCAAAATCTAAACTCACTTTGTCTTCATACATCCTTTTGGCTTCCCTTAATTCAGAACGTAGCTGAGAAACAGTAGATTCCAGGTCACTGAGCTGACGCATATACATCGAATTTTGGTTTCTTGCTTGTTCTCTAAGGAGGGTTTAGAGGAGAAATAAAAGCAAATAGCAAACTAAGAATAAGTGTGATACTTAAGGATACTCTAACTTTTAGATGCTACCACTAGTTATTTTTTACGGTATGATTAGACCATAGTCTTTTATTTTCCAAAACTGCTTCTTAAAAGCTTCGGCTCAGAAATGTTGTTAACTGTTTAAGCTGAGTAAAGAGTACATAGGAGTTCATTATGCTATTTTCTCTAATTTTATATATGATTGAAAATGTCCACATTAAAAGTTTTAACATACCAACTCAAATTATAAAATTACTTATGTACATGCATATACATTTTATTTATATATATATATAAACATATATAGTGTGTATGTGTATATGTACTATGTGTGTGTTTGTTTTATCCTAACAGTTGATATATGAACAATACTTAAAAGAGACAATTCAAGGAGGCCCAAATACTTGCAATAATACTTCTTATATGGTCAGATAATATTATCTATATGTTAAGTAATCTTTTCTGTTCATTTGAATGTTAGAAAAGTTTTACTTTCTTGTGGAATCAATTACTAAGCAATTTCTTAAAGATCTTAGGATAGAAAATCAATTAAAATAATATCTCTAAAGTGAGGGTAAATGAGGGTATCAATTTCAACCATCAGGACAAACATACTGAATGATTTCCAGTTGACTTTGGATACTATTGGCTTGGCTTCGAGCACTGCTAGCTTTCTCGGTAAGTCCTGTTATTTCAACTTCATGTTCACTTATTAACTGCTCAATCCTATAAAAAGAATGTGGTTGTTGTTATTTAATACAGAAGATTTTTCTGACTACAGATTATTTTAGAAATTAATGATTTCCAACGCTCTCAAATTTTTTATTTTGCTTTGACTTTATATATGCTACTCTTTTTTTTTTCCTTTTTGTCTTTTTTCATGTCCGGCAACGGATCGCAACCCTCAGTGTCGCGCTCGTACCAGACCGGGACCAGCAACGGGATTGCAACCCTCGGTGCTGCGCCCGCACCTCGCTCAGCCAGTGAGCGGGAACCGGTCTGTATGTGGGATCCGAACCCTCGGCGGGAGCGCCGCCGCGCTCTCAAGCAGCACACTGTAGCAGTGCACCACCGGGCCGGCCCTATATGCTACTCTTTTTATGGCAAGTATCTAAGATGGGTCCAAAATCCTTTATTCACATCCTTTCGGGACCAGCTAGGCTTTGGAATTCAGAATATTTTTGACTTTACAGTGGTAATAAATTGTAAGTACTATATATTACATGACACCCCAGTGATATCTAGGAAAGTGTCCTGTAAACCAAACATATTACAAATGTAACTATAAGTTTGTAAATATTCACACTAAATCATAAAGACTATAAAAAGCTTTACATTAGCTCAGGTCAAGTTTTGCCAACAAATGAGTGACAAACACTCTCTCCTTAATCAAACTTTAGTCAGGCTCCTCTGAGCCCTCTTTTCAACTAGTCCTCAGCCTTGGCACCTGTCTGTGGCCTGCCCAGCTCAGTTTTAGCAAGACTCCTGCTAAGTCAATTCAGCAAGAATCCTCCCACCGTTCATATCTGATCAAGTTCCTCATCTTCCACCCTTGATATCTAAGTCATTAGCTTGCCTTTAGCAAGAATCCCCCTACCACTGATGTCTCCACTTAGTACTTTTCCATCCATTGATCCCCTCACTCCTTGGCTGTAAGTCCCCACTTGTCCTTGTTGTATTGGGAGTTAAGCTTAATCTCTCTCTCTCTTATAGCAATATCCGTATTGCAACAGACTTGAATAAAGTTTTCCTTACCATTTTAATAAATGTCAGAATTTTTTTTTCTTTCACATGAGTTTGCTACAAACCCATGGAAAAAACTTTCTGTTTCAGAGCTTTTTAGATTTGGGGATTGCAGGTGTGAGACTGTAAAGCTATGGTTTAGTTTCACTGTAACTTTCTGTACCTCAGTCAGAGGTATAGAAACCTACCTATCTTGATGTTGTTGAAGAAGCAGTTCTATTTTGTTCTGTGATTCAGATTTCAGTGCTTCAAGCTGATCCTCTACCTGGTTTTAAAAAAGGGACATTGATTTAGGTACTGATAAATTTAAAGCTTGGAAAATTTAGAGATTTTCAACTAAAGGAATACTTTAGAAAGATGCAAATACAAATAATACTAAAATTAGAAACATTCCATGACTGTATTTTATTAGATCTTTTACTTTGGCTATACTTTATGAAGTTATACAGGTAAATCAAGCTGGTTCCTGTTAAAGAGAGATCACTATGAAAGTAACTTCAGTTATTTCAGAGAATAAAAATGAGAACTAGGCTTACTTTTAAGAATTTAAAAAATTATACACCTAATACTATCCTCTTAATGCATTTTAATATAAAATTGAAGTAGTGGTCTCACCACTTACTGGAAATATCCTCCCTTTAAGATAAGAAATCTCTGTGTCTAATTCTCTTAGGATTTTACTAATAGCTGAGCCCAAGCTGCGGAAGTGCATAGTAGACATGCTGTCCTGTTCATATATTTTCTTGCCTGAGGCTTCTTCAAAGTCAACTAGGATTGATCGGATTTCTTGAAGCACTCCCTCATGACTAAGCATCATTTTTCTTAGCTGCTCTATCTGTGTGTTGCTGTCTTTCAGCATATCTTCCTTAAGGCATTTGGCAGCTTCGAGTTCATGAACTGTATTTTGAAGCTGATTTCTTAAATCCTCCTGGGACTGACTCTCTCTTCGTCTATGAAATAAGTGAAAAAAAAAAAGAAATAATATTGATTAAACATCTTCACACAAGTAGTTTTACTACAAAAAACAAAATGTAAAATAATTTCAGGTAACAAATCCCAACCTGATATCAGCCATGGCATCTCTCTCCATTTGCATCTCTTGAAGTTTTGTTTGTAAATCAATGACTGACTGCCTTAAGTAAAACTTTTGTTTCTCATGCAATTCATTGCTCTGAAAATAAAAAGCCATGTAAATTAATCTTTGTTAAAGGAATACATTTCCTTATAGCTGATAATTCCCAAAAGACCATACATTATTAATTTATTTTTATGTGTACTGCCTTCCCCCACCACCATAGTTCAGAGTCCAATTAATCATTTCTCACCTAGATTACTGGGATACCTAAACTAGTCTCCCTGTCTCAAGGTTGGCCCCTTCTAATCCATTCTCTACTTTGCAGCCCAAACCATGCTTCTACAACATGTCTGAATTCCATCTCAATAAGGAGATAGGAATAGTTCTGTTCCTGAAAACACAAGAATTGGTTGAAATTCTGTACACACAAATGTCAACCCCCACCTCCAACCCACTTAAAAATACTTAGCAAACACACCAACACCCAAAAATCGAGGTGTTCTACTACAGAGAAATTCACAAAGATTCTAAAGTCAGGCACTGAAGGATCTACCAGGATAACAGGTGATGCTCCACTTAATCATCCCAAAGCAAAGCCATCAAGTTCTGCCCATGAAGAAAGAGTTTTCTATCAGCTTTTTAACTGCTTCATCTTTGAATTTTAACAGAAAAACAAAAACCACTGAACACTGGAAGAAAGATTCTAAATAAAAAAGAGACCAAATTTAAACAAGCAAATACCCAGAAAAAAAGATCCATTGGAAACAAAGATAGATAATGCAAGGAATGTAAGAACACTTCCAAAACTCTGTATTTGCAGAAAAATTAAAGAGATATTACAGCTATAAAGCAAGAACAGGATGCTATGCCAAAGAAATGATCAAGGGAGAAGAGGTCTTGGAAATTAAAAATATGGTTGTTAAACTAAAAGGTTCAATACAATAGAAATGTTGGAAGTCAAGAAATGCCTTCCAAAGGTAGAAAAAGTAGACAAATAAAAATTTTGAAAGAAAAAGTAAGAGATTTAGAGGTTCAACTAAAGAGATATTATGTAACTAACAGGAGCTTCAGTAAAAGAGAAGGGAGAAAACTGAGGGTAGGAAACTGTTAAAGAAAAACACAACTGAATTTCTGAAAGTTTAAAGGTACAGTTCTACAGACCAAAAAGGGGTCTTCTGAGTCCCTAGCATAGTGAATGAAAAAAAAAAAAAAATCCACCTCTATGCAGATTATGGTGGAATTTCATAGGTAAAGAGAAAAGACCTTAAAGACGAAATTCAATTAAATAAAAACATATCATCTACAAAAAAACAAGAACCAGACTACTTCTCAGGAATAATACTGAACGCAAGGGCAGTATATCTTCAAAGGACTGAGAAAAAATGACTTTCAACTTTCCACAGCTAAATTATCAATCAAGTATGTTTGTAAAATAAAGTCATTCTCAGACTTGCAAAGATTCATAAAATGCATCTCCCATATACCCTTTCTTAAAAAGTTAATAAAGATGTGTTTTAACTAAATGAAGAAGTAGATCAAGAAGGAAGATCGAAAACGGTGAATCCTGGAAACCATGGATTTAACCACAAAAGCAGTGGCAGGAGTCTCAGGAAAACAGTTGTACAAGAGACCTAAGCAGAAACTAATGTCAACTGTGCAAAAGGTCAGAAGATACGGAAGAGTCCTGGGTCAGAGGAGCAGTTGATAGAAAATCTGTATGATAGTGGGTTTTTTTTTTGTCCTTTTTGAGACCGGCCGCACCACGCTCAGCCAGTGAGCGCTATGAGCGCACCGGTCATCCCTATATAGGATCCAAACCCGTGGCAGGAGTGCTGCTGCACTCCCAGCGCCGCACTCTCCCAAGTGTGCCACGGGCTTGGCCTATGATAGTGGTTTTTTAATGAGGATATGATAAAGGCAAATAGTATAAGGAAAAAGAAAGCCAATTAGAAACCGGAGGAAAAACAAAAATCTACACAAGAAAGGAAATGTAATAGCATATTACTTGATTGTGTAATTGACAACATATATGTAGTCACTGTAAGGTAAGTCCCTTTAACTTCTCCCCTTATAGTCCAAGTGAATTGCTGTAGTGGACTGAACTTAGGATGGTAACAGCAGACATGAAAACAGGTTTCAGAAATATATATGAGGTACTATTGGATGGACTTGGCGGTAAAGTGAATATCAGGACGGAAGGAGAGGTATCAAGAACGAATCGGGTTTCTGCCTTGTGCAGTTATGTAAAGGTGGCAGACACCACGTAACAGCTGAAGAAAACATGGGGTAAAGCAGGTTTGGGGAAAAGATCATGTACGCAGTTGGAAATGTGTTTATGGAAACTAAGGAACATTTTCAGTAGAAATGTCAAGTAGGTACCTGGGTAAACTAATTGGTGTGGAGCTCAGACAAGAAAGAAGTCTGTGAAAAATATAAATTGAACATTCGTTGGCATAGAATTGGCAACAAAAGCCATGGAATCATTATGACTGTCTATGGAGGTTTTTACTGGAACAAGAGACTGAAAAAGCATGAGTTCAAGGAAAATCAGGAGAGTGTATTCCCATGAGACCTAGCAGAAAAGAACACTTCAAAAGGAAAATGCTTGTGTCAAATGTTGTTGAAAAGTCAAGTAAGATAAGGAACGTAAGGCATTGATTGGATTTAGCTTCATTGCTTACTGTTCTCTACTGTAGCACAGATCTCACTGTTACTATCATTTTCTCTTTTAAATATCTCTGCCACAAGACTGTAAATGTGTACATGGAAAGGATCACATGTCTTCCATCTTTGTATATTCAATTCCTAGCACAATGTCTGTTGCATAGGAAATGCATGGTAAGTACTACAAGTACCCAAATAGCCCTGTTATTTATTGATTGATGTAACACATATTTATTGGAGCCAATCAAGTGTCATGTACTCTGCCAGGGGATGGACATAGAAAATAAATTAAGACAGTTTATTTTCCTTATTAGTACCTCTGTGCTTCCTTTGTCTATATATATCTTCATTAGTGTATTTATTATAAGGTATTGGCACTATTTGTTTATATGACCAGCTCCCTTCCAAGACTATGAACTTCTTATGAGTCCTATCTTATTCATCTTTGTATCCCCTGTATATAATACAGTGACACATAATTTTCAGCACTTAAATTGTAAGGTTTTTTGCCTAAAAGTGCTCAGTTTGATGAGGAAGAATAATGTGTTAATGAGTACAATAAGATGTAATAAATATCACAACAGACACGTGCACAAATGGCAATAACTTTACAGAGGAGAATGCACCAAATGTTGCCTAGAAAAAAGGCTTCAGTGAAGGAAATGCTTGAGTTTGCCAAGCAGACAAGGTAGAGAAGAGGAAATGGGCTGGGCACAGGCATGAAGGCCTAGAGTAGCATGGGACAACCAGGGAAGAGCAAATAGTTTGATATTGCTGGAACAGAGAGTACATACACAGAATAGATAGCAGATGATGCTAAAATGTACCAGGGAGAAGTTAGATCATGAAGAGCTTTACATATCATGGTAAGAAGTTTGACTTTTAGACTGTGGACTGCTGGGATCCAATATGCACTTGTAAAGCCAGCTTGATTCTATGTAAGGTCCACTTGAAATTTTTAGCAAATAACTTCCATATGCCATCTAGCTCTCATGCATACATCCAAAAACCTACCCTCTACTATTGCTTTGTAAGGAGAAACCAGGTATCATGATAGCGGGACAGTAGGCTTGAACCAATTATTAATTATAACTACAGATAAATGTCATTAATTAAAACATTTCGAGCTATTCATGCTTCATTAAACTTACATCATAAGACCAAGACATTATGAATAGTTATCAACAAAAGGAAAATAGATATGTAGACATTTTAATGAGCCCAATTTTTAACACTGAAATAGGAAGCACAGGTAAAATTAACAAGCTTAACTAATAAACCCATCGTTAACTTTTTCTTCCAGGAAATTTAGCTTCTATTCCAAGGCAATATGCTAGAAAATAAGAATGCAACTCACTTCATTTAATTTTCTCTGCAAATCTTTTACTTGATGTGAATATTCATCCAAAACACGTTCGATGTGTTCCTTTCCAGGGTAAGGAATGAGTTTTCTATGAGGATCAAGTTCCACTTCATATTTAGGGAAAAAAGGAATTTGTGTCAAAGTTCCAGCTGAAGTGTTTTCAATTATTGTACCACGAATAGATGACACAAAAAAAGGACTTGAAGAACCTAAATAATAAAGAATTAATTAATTTATTTATTCATAAAATTATTTTATAGCAAACATTATGCTAGAGATTCCCTTACTGAACCCTGAAGGAGCCCATGGTCTCATGGGGAAAACAGGCAAGTGAAAGGATGGTAAGAACTCTGAGAGAGGTGAGTACGAAGTACAATGGAGGAATAGGACAGGTGAGAGAAGGCAGATCAAACAATACTTAAGCTCAGTGAGCCTTGAAGTATCTATGAGTAAGGATTAACCAATCTGGAAGAGAAGGGAGGAGGAAGGACATTCCAGACAATAGCAACACCATAATTATAGGCAAAGAGGCTTGAGACGGCATGGGATATTCTGGGTGGAAGAAAAGTAGTTGCCAGATATGAGAATGAAAATGTAGGACAGATTATGATGGCTTTGTGGTCATGCCAAGGAGTTTGGATTTCATCTGGAAAGCCCTGAGGAATCATTAAAGGACTTGGGAATAACATAACTAGGATTGTATTTTTAAAAGGTTTCTCTGGCTTCAGAGTGGAGAATGGATTGGAGGGGGTAAAACTGAGGGTAGAGAATCCAAGAAGGAGAAGATGTTCAACAATGCGGGCAAGAGATGGCAAGAGTATGCCCTAAAGCAGAGGGAGTGGTGACAGAAACAAGGGCATGGATTTGAGAAATATATGTGATAAGAGAGAGGGAGACATCAAGGATGGCTCTTGGGTTTGGGCTTCAGAAGCACCCATGTAATGATTAATTTGCAAATACTGTACATGGGCTTGAAGTTCAGGAGAGTATTTTGCTTCAGAGACAAGGATTTGGGAATTATTAGCATAGGAGTTCTAGTGAATCCTTGGAGTCAATGGGATCATCTAGGGACAGTGTATGGAGTGAAAAGAGAAGAGGATCAAGAAGGGTACTCTGAGGAAATACCAATATTTAAAGAGAAGACAAAGGAAGTGAAACTCAGTAATATTCACAGGAGACACACAAAGATTTTAGAGAATTATATTCAAGAAACACCAGCTGGCTTGGACTCAGGGACAGTAACAGTGCAAGATAAAAAGAGGCTTCTGAACCCCCAAATTTCCACAAGCAGGCTGAGAAAACCAATCTGTTAGAAACATGCTAACTTTCATCCAAAGAAGAAAAATGACTCAAAGTCAGACTCAAAATCCAGAGGATAGGACTGGCCAGTTAGCTCAGCTGTCTGGAGCATGGTGCTGATAACACTAAGGTCCAGGGTTCAATCCCTGTACTGTCCAGCTGCCAAAACAACAGCAATAAAACAACAGGTGATAGAGCCAAGAACCATGGAGAATGATTATTATTATTCCCAGGCTTTGAGTCCTAATCAAGTAATGACCTGTGCTCAGCTGGATTTCAAAACTGCAATGAACCCATGTGCTCCTGTTTTCCCCTTTTTGACTAGGAGTGTTGATAGCAGTTATCCTATTCTTGTCCTACTACTGTATGTTGGGTGTCACGAGTCTTCAGATTAAGAGAAACTCTACTCAAAGAGCTGTACTTAAAGAATTACAGCTGAGCAAATTTTAAAAAATTGAAATCATTCCAACTATCTTTTTCGACCATAATGGACTAAAACGGAAATAAACAATAAGCAAAACGCTGGAAGCCATACAGACATGGAAACTAAATAATAGGCTCCTGAATGACCTATGGGTTCAAGAAGAAATTAAACAAGAAATCAAAAAACTTCTAGAAATTAATGAAAATAAAGATATATCATACCAAAACCTGTGGGATACTGAAAAAGCAGTACTAAGAGGAAAATTTATTGCAGTAAATGTTTATATCAAAAGAATGGAAAGACTTAAAATAAACGACCTAACACTATGCCTCAAAGAACATGAAAAACAACAACAATCCAAACCTAAAGGTAGTATAGGGAAAGAAATAGTTAAGATCAGAGCAGAACTAAATGAAATAGAGACCCAAAAAACAATAGAAAAGATCAACAAAACTAAAAGTTGGCTTTTTGGGAAGATAAATAAAATAGACACACCATTAGCCAGGTTAACAAAAAAAAAAAGACGAAAGAAGTAACAAAACAAAAACAAAATAACAAAAATCAGAAATGAAAAGGGAGACATTACAACTGATACCACAGAAATACAAAGAATCATTAGAGACAAACAATTGTATGACAACAAATATGTAAATCTGGAAGATATGGATAAGTTTCTAGACACATATAAACTACCAAGACTGAACCAAGAAGAGATAGAAAACCTGAACAGACCAATAACAAGCAAGGAGATTTAAGTGGTAATTAGCAATCTTCCATCAAAAAAAAGTCCGTGTCCAGATGGCTTTACAGCTGAATTCTATCAAACTTTTAAAGAGAAGTTATAACAATTCTACTCAAACTATTCCAAACAATTGAAACAGACACTACTCTCCCAAACTCATTCTATGAGGCCAACATAACTCTGATACCAAAACCAGGTAAAGACACAACAAAAAAAGATAATTATAGGCCAGTATCCTTGATGTACCTAAATGCTAACATCCTCAACAAAATATTAGCAATCAGAATACAGCAATATATTAAAAAAATTATACACTATGATCAAGTGAGATTCATCCCAGGGATGCAAAGATGGTTTAACATACAGAAGTCAATAAATGTGATACATCACATCAACAAACTCAAGGACAAAGACCATATAATTATCTCAATACATGCTGAAAAAGCACTTGACAAAATTCATCATCCCTTCATGATAAAGACTCTCAACAGATTAGGTATGAAGGAAAATATCTCAACACAATAAAAGCCATTTATGGGGCCGGCCCGGTGGCGCACTGCTATAGTGCACCGCTTGGGAAGTGTGGCGGCGCTCCCGCCGAGGGTTCGGATCCCACATACAGACCGGTTCCCACTCACTGGCTGAGCGAGGCGCGGGAGCAGCACTGAGGGCTGCGATCCCGTTGCTGGTCCCGGTCCGGTATGGGGGCGACACTGAGGGTTGCGATCCGTTGCCGGACACGGAAAAAGACAAAAAAATAAATAAATAAATAAAAGCCATTTATGACAAGCCCATCACCAGCATCATTCTGAACTGGGAAAAACTGAAGGCCTTCCCCTTAAGGACAGGAACAAGACAAGGATGTCCACTCTTACCACTTCAATTTAACGCAGAACTAGAGCATCCAGGCAAGAGAAAGAAATAAAGGGAATCCAGATTGGAAAAGATGAAGTTAAACTTTCTATATTTGCAGATGACATGATACTGTATATAGAAAAACCTAAAGACTCTATCAAAAAGATCCTAGAGCTGGTTAATAACTTCAGTAATGTTGCAGGATACAAAATAAATGCCCCAAATCAGTATCATTTATATACTCAAATAATAAATTAACAAAAAGAGAAATAAAGTAAGCCCATCTACAATTGTCACAAAAAAAATAAGATACCCAGGGATCAATTTAACCAAAGAGGTGAAAGACCTCTACAATGAGAATTACAAACTACTTCTGAAAGAAGTTAAAGAGGACACAAAAAGATGGAAAGATATTCCATGCTCTTGGATTGGAAGAATTAACATTGTGAAAATGTCTATACTACTCCAAGTGATCTACAGATTCAATGCAATCCCCATCAAAATACCAATGACATTCTTCACAGAAATGGAAAAAACAATCTTACCTTTCATATGGAAAAATAAAAGACCTCAAATAGCTAAAGCAATCCTGAGCAAAAAAAAAATAAAGCTGGAGGCATAACTCTGCCTGACTTCAAATTATACTACAAAGCTGTTGTTGTAACCAAAACAGCATGGTACTGGTACAAAAATAGACATTCAGACCAGTGGAGTAGAATAGAGAACCCAGAAATCACTCCTCAGGCTTACAGCCATCTGACATTAGACAAAAGCAACAAAAATCTACATTGGGGAAAAGACTGCCTCTTCAACAAGTGGTGCTGGGAAAACTGGATATCCATATGCAGAAGAAATGAAACTAGATATGCATCTGTCACCATACACTAAAATCAACTCAAAATGGATTAAAGATTTAAGTATAAGACCTGAAACTGTAAAATTACTAAGGGCAAATATAGGTGAAACACTTCAGCAGTTGGGTCAGGACACAGGCTTTAAGAACATGAGCCCAAAAGCACAAGCAGCAAAAAAAAAAATAAACAAATCTTACCATATCAAACTAAAAAGTTTCTGCACAGCAAAGGAAACAATCAACAGAGTGAAAAGAAAACCTACAGAGTGGAAGAAAATTTTTGCTAACTATGCATCTGACAAGGGATTAATATCCAGAATATACATAGAACTCAAGCCATTATACAGTATAAAAACAAATAACCCAATTAAAAAATGGGCAAAGGAGCTGAATAGACATTTTTCAAAGGAAGACATACAAATGGCCAACAGATACATGAAAAAATGCTCAACATCACTAGTCATCAGGGAAATGCAAATTAAAACCACATTGAGGGAGGGAGGTGTCGGTGACTGGCCATAATAATCATATACAGTGTATATTGACAAAATAAAAAATAAATAAATAAATAAATAAATAAATAATTAAAAATAAAAAAATAAAAAAAAAAAAATAAAACCACATTGAGATACCACCTCACTCCAGTTAGACTGATTATAATAAAAAAGACAGTGAATAACAAATGTTGGTGAGGGTGTAGAGAGAAGGGAACACTATTGCACTGTTGGTGGGACTATAAATTTTCACTATGGAAAATAATATGGAGGTTTCTCAGACAACTACAGATAGATCTTCCATATGATCCAGCAATCCCTCTCCTGGGTATATATCCAGAGGAATGGAAATCATCATGTCGAAGAGATACTTGCACTCCCATGTTCATCACAGCTCTGTTTATAATAGCCAAGATATGGAACCAACCTAAATGTCCCAATGGATGATTGGATAAGGAAACTTTGGTATATATACACTACGGAATACTACTCTGCCATAAAAAAGAATGAAAAATTCCCATTTGCAACAACATGGATGAACCTGGAGAAACTTATGTTGAGTGAAATAAGCAAAGCACAGGGGGATAAATACTGCATGTGCTCACTAATATGTGGGAGCTAAGAGAGAAAGAAGGAAGGAAAGAAAGGCCACAGTAGTGCGTTGGTCTTACAGAGGGAGGGAACACATCTAGGGCTACAAAATGGAGTGAGGGGGAAGGGGACGGAGGTTGTGGAATAATTGGGTGGGGACAGGGGTACAAAAGTAATTTCTGGTAATGGGTATGCCCCCCCTAGTATGAATCTGGCCCTCACATCATAGGCAGGAGGGGTGACAATTAGCTTTGTATCTCATGAATATTATTAATAAACAAAACAAAACAAAACAAACAGCCACGCTAGAAACTAGAAAGAAAAAAAAAATTACAGCTGAGGGACTTCACACACACCTGAACCCAATTTAGATAAAGGAATGCTGTCCTTGAGCTGATGCCTTAACAGGATGAGACTGTCAGGGGCATTCTTGGGAGACAGTGAATGTATTTTGCATGTGAGAGAAATGTAAATAATTTGTGTAAATCATTTTTACAGTTTGAGGGCAAACTGTAGTGGTTTTAACATACGTCTAAAACTTCTTTAATATTCCTCCCTTTAGGAGGTGGAGGTTAATTCCTCTCCTCTTTGTAAGAAATGGGAAATGAGTGTGGGGGGGCAGGCATTGGATTAATTTGGGGAAAAAAAAAAAACACTGGAAGAATAAAACAGAAACTCATGAAAACCATTATTTCTAGGTGTACAGTGATAGGTAGGAATATGAGGGTACTTCAAAAAATTTGTGGAAAAATAGAACTGAAAGATAACAAATCCTTCTAGGAACTTTTTGAAACACCCTCATATAGTGGGAAGAACTGGAATGGTAGCAAGACTCTACTAACTATACCTTTTTATAAAGTTTTTTACTTTTGAGCCATATAAATGTTATACATATTCAAAATATAAAATTAAATAAAAATGAAATGAATTTGAATACTAACAGAAACAAGAAAACCTAGGTGAATAGTAAATTGATAACATAATCTCACAGAGAAAAAAGTTCCTTCAAATAACTTTAGAACACAGTATCCTAACTGTACAGCCTTAGGAACTTTACTTAGCAGGTGAGTTGTTAATAGTGTTAGTGTTGCTGTAATTCTGAAACTATTTCATGTGTGTTGTAAAAGAGAGAAAATGAATAGGTACACTAAATTTTGGGAAATTAGGGTTTTTACTGTAGGGGAGATACAAATTTGATTTATCAGTGTGAACTTACGATAAAAAAAAAACCTATTTCATTAGCCAATGAAAGGTCCGATAGAATGGTACCTCAGTAGCAATGTACACCAGATCTTGATTTCTAAATATGATTTCCTCTAAAAGGAACCAGAGCTTCTTTGCAAAATGGCTGATTCCAGGTCTGAGAAAACGGAAAGTACAGTGTGAGCATGGAATATTTTGATGTGTGGGAAAGCATAAAGTGAGGTCATGTCTTTAAAAAGACACAGAGGCAGCTTAAAGTGGGTGGCCAAATATGGTGCAATTGAGCATAAAAAACAATAGTGACATCAATGTACTACAGCAATTTGAATTTTAAACAATCTGTAGTAATAATAAGGAAAGCTTTTCCTGAAGAATGCTAGCTAATAACTGTGATAAAATTAGAAAATCATCAATGTAATAATTGATTCAGGCAAGGGTCTTCAGTTGATGCTAAAACCATTGGAAGAAAGATTATTTAGTGCCAGGATAGTCACAAAATTTCAGAAGATACCCAAAAGATTACTTATTAATTATAATGGGGGAAATGTAACTTTAAATTGGTGGGGGTGTGGCATTATGTGTCTCCTAATGTATGCTGTATAAAGTATACATCACTTATGTAAAACTCTTGTCAAATGAGTTTAATATGAATCTAAACATGGGAAATAATCGAAAAAATCTAGAATGTAAGACATTCTGCATATCTGGTCTGAACTTTAAAAGTAAAGCCAAGACCATTAGAAACACAGAGAGAGAGAGAGGATGGCTATAGATTTAAAAAGAATAAAGAGACCAAACAACCAAATACACTTCAGGATATTAACTGGATCCTAGATTAGAAAAAAAAAAAAAACAGCTTAGCTAAGACATCCGGAGGGTCAAAACTGGAAAAATTTAAACATGAACACATTAGATGATACTGCATAATTGTCTTAGATATGACAATGTGGTTATGTAGAAAACTATCCTTTTTTAGAAAATGCATGTTCAGGTTCTGAGGCAAGAATCATGATGGCTTCAACTTATTTTCAAATAGTTTGGCAAAGTGGAATATGTATTATTATATATAGAGAATATATAATAATATAGTGATAAAGGAAATATAAAAAGTTGACAATTGATGAATCCAGCTTAAGAGTACATAAGGCATTCACTGTACTCATCTTTTAATTTTTCTATAACTTTGGAAAATTTCAAAATAAAAAGCTGGGGGGAAAGTGTTCACTGGACTGAGCAAAGAGGAAAAATTTGGCCACATTGGCCAGCATGACTTCATTGGAATATTGGGCTCAAAAGCCATAAGGCAGTAGCTTGTAGAGTGAATGGATGGTGAAGAAGTGAAGAGAGTGAATATAGACTTTTCTTTGGAAAATACAGCTATGAAGGAAAGAAGAAATAAGGAAGGCATAGGTACAGGAATTTTATTTTTATTGTTGTTTTGGTTTGTATTATACGTATTTGTTAGTGTTTTTAGGTTGGGAAAGACTTGGTATGTTTTTGCTGATGGAGAATGCAAATGGAGAGGAAGAGGCTGAAGGTATCAGAGTGAGCAGGGATAATTTCTGGAGCCAGATCTCTGAGGATGTGGAGGTGGTGACAATGGAGATGGGAATTAAAGTACTGGTAGTGAATTAAGAAGCTGCCTCCTCCATTAAGCTATGAGGGAAGGAGACATGGATTGTGAAATAGTGGGTCTCAGGGGCAGGATTCAAGAAGGTAAGAGAGTATAAGTGTAAGGGCTTCTATTTTCTTTAGAAATTAGTAAATCGTGTTATCCGAGAGAAAGAAAGTGGTAAGGTGAGGGGCTTGAGAATGGTATAATTTTGGAATAAGTATTATGGGAAATTGGAAAGAGATCTAGTTAAGATCTTGAGAAAGTCTACTCAGAAGCATCAATGACTCAAGTAAGACAGAAGACTATGATTTTGAAGTGAAAATTGGTGGAAAATCCACATTTGTGTATTTTCTCTAACAAAATCTTTCAGCAGCCCAGTACAAAAATGGAGAAGGCGGTCAGCCTGAAAAGGATTTGGCTTTTCCTGTAAGAGTGCAACGGAAGAAATAAAGGGAAAAGGAAGTTGAAGGAAAGTGATTGGCTGAATTAATGAATGATATAAAAGAAAGAGCAGATAGGAAGAGGTTGATAATTTACGAGAAAATGGCAGAATCTAGAGCAGTTGTTCTCAATCTTTGCTATAAATCAGGATCACCTCAGGAGCTTTAAAAGAAATCCAGTGGAGCCTGAGCCCCACTCCAGACCTACTGAATCAGAGTCCTCAGATGTGGATCTAAGCCACTTAAACGTTTACAATGTCAAAAAGTGATTCTGACATGGGCCCACAGATGAGAACCACTACCTTCATGAGACAGAAAAATAGGTGATTTCTAGAAATAAGGGCATGAGAGGGCTACAAGACAGAAGGTTAGATTTCAGAAATCCAACAGTTACTGGTAATAAGATCCAAGATAAGGGAGTAGGTGGCTAGAGTAAAGGTGAAGATGATAAGAACTGAAGAAGCTATAAGTCAAAGATCTTAGATGAGTCACCCATGAGGACAATGATATTAGAGGATGATAATATGCCTATGGAGGGAGAGACAACCATAGCTAAGTGCCAATGCCCATGATGAGTATTATGGATGCAGTCTCGTGGGGAGGTGGGCAAGTAGAGGAAGGCAGGGGAGATGGGTATAGGAGGGTGGAGGTGACAATGGCATTTTAGGATGGTATGAGCATCCTGAGAAACAGAAACGTTTATGAAATAAGGATGCTGAAATAAAGCTTTTTAAGCAGACAAGTAGAACAATGGACCTGTAATTGAGAATAAACCTGGATGTACTAAAAGAATGAGTTAGATGAGAAAGACAGGGCAGGGAAAACAGTCTGGGACTGTGCAGGTCATATGCCTGATTGCCCTTGATCCATTCTGTCCTTCCCCTCCCCTGTTGAGTGTTGTGGAGAACTACTTTTGCCAGGCTCCCTTCCCAATTCGTTTCTTGGTAGGTTTGCAATGGGAAGTGCTAGTGGAAGACCAGAAGGCAGGAGGAGGAGAGAAACCAAAGTCTTGTTCCCTCTTATTCTGCCTCAGTTGGGCTTCTGGTAGTTAGTGGTGGCTCCAGCTCCCTCGAGGCAGCCCTCTCTGTAGTTCCAGCTCTCATTCCTGTGCCCTTAGAACAGCTCCTTTTCTCATTGTCCTTCTAGATCAAAGGGTGGTAGCAGCTTCCTACGATTGCTAATCTCTGGGTTGTTTCATCCCCCCAGGCTTTGCAGCATTTTCAACACCTATGTAATCAATTCCTTTTATTAAATTCCACCCATTTATTCCATCTGTGTCTGTTTTCCTTACTTCTACCCTTTGATTAAAATAATTTGGATCACAGGTGGTGATGAGGGTCTGGACCAGAACAATAGCAATAGGAATGAAGAGGGAAAAATGGATTCAAGAGACATTTCTGAGGGTAGAAGGAGCAGGATTTGGTACCTGACAATGTGAGAGCAGGTGAGGGAAAAGAAGTCAAAATGACAGAATTCTGACAGGGCAGCCAAGAAACACAGGAGGAAGGGAAGACATTTGGGTAACAAGGTGTAATGAGTTGAAAGTGAAGTGCCTCAACACAAAAAAACAATTTTTAAACCAAAAAGGTAATGTAAACACATGCTAAAAAACCAGATATGCTAATTTAAAAGATTAAGCAATTTCTTCTTCAAAAAAGTAGAAGTATAGACAATATGGTAGACATTCATGATCATGGTTGTGCCCTGCATAGTTAAAAATAAAACATACTAAAAAAAAAAAAGCAGCTCAAATGAATATTATAAAGATTGCTTAATTCTAATTTTTTTCCCATTTTGTTTTATAAAGGGCACATACCTCCATTAGGTGTGATGGTACTACTTGATAAAAGATCTTCATTGTTTGATTCACAAGCTTTTGATTCCATATTAAATATTTGCTATCTCTTCTTAGAGATCTTGAAATATGAATGCTTCCCTGTTTAGTTCTTGCCTATGAAAGACAGGAATTCAATCTTTATGAATAAAGATTCCAATAGAAGAACAGGAATTAACTCTGTTAATATTTGAAATTTAGTAATAATTTCTCTCCAGAAAAATAATTATATAGAAATGTTTTATTACTACAAAAAATTAATGAGAAAATAAGATCTTATTATAAAAATTATTGACTTTAATGGCCAAGAGGGGTTATTAAAGACAACCTGGGAACTAAAAACTAATATTTTAATTATTAGGTAATTAGTGCTCTGATTTGGGGGCAGAGTTTTTCTCTTCTTAAATCGCTCATGAAGTCACATTGTTAAATAATGGAAAAAAAATCTCCTTAGCAAAAATCACAAGTCAGCAAATTAGAAATCATTAATAAAAGTTGAAAAACTTCTTTGATATCAAATAGTACTCATAATGTTAGATTAGGCCAAGAGGAGACTTCTAGCTTTGGAAAACAATGATGGTAACCTGATTCCAATTCCCTCATCCTCCCAAAACAACCAAAACGTCAACAAGGAAAACAAATAAAATCACATGGATTCCATGCCTTCAGCATCTAGAAGACAGAGAATACAACAATCATCAAATTATCTGTAAGTAGACAGAAACTTTTTTCCCAAAAGAGCTCTCACAGCTCACCTACGACCACTGCAAGCCTGTGGATATGGAAAATGGGAGAGGAGAGGCTGAAAAGACTGAAAAAAAGCAGAGGAAGTGGAAGACTGAGAGAAAGTAAAGACAAATTCATCCCCAGAAAGTGAAACAATAAAAAATAAAAATACTATACACAGGCTGGAACTTGATAGTCCATAGCCCTGACTATGGGGTAAGAGCTTGAAGAAGCAGCAGCCTCAGAAAAGCAATGTTTCTTGGGGATAATCAGATATAGAGAGAAGAGGTGGTCTCCTGCGGAGACATGGCAGTAAAGGGAAAGAAGGAAATGAAAGGGTAAAATTACAGAACCAGCAAAAACAAAACAGAAGCAAGATACACCAATCATCCTTCTACCTCTCTTACCCTAACATCACCACCATCCCTAAAAGAAATTGCATGAAAGCGGGCACTCTAAAAACTAGAAATCCTGTCCACAAAATGAACAGGAATCGATAAAAGCAGATTATATCCATATAAAACCACTGCAAAGTAAAAGAAAATGTGAATGAAATTTGCTCTGCTGATGAAAAGTCTCCCTCCACCAAACGACAAACATGAAGCCAAAGAAAACTGTAACACAATACTCCAAATGGAACTAAATATCCTCAAACAAGCAGTGAGGGATATGAAAAAATGACCCTTGAATCAGAAATGTAAAACCTGAAGAATAGAAATGGACAAAAACCAAACCAAACGAGCAAGCAAACAATCAGGAACAGATGCCATCAGAGTTGACTGAAGTCAGGAAAGACAGAGAAGAAAAACACAAAAATCACAAAATTATATTAAAAATGAAGACCAAATTACAAAATACACAAGGAATGGTGGGTTGTAATGAAAACTTAACAAAGGTATTAAAGAAAATCAGAAAAACCACCAAGAGTTTGAAAAATAAGGTAAAGAAGTAAAAAGAGTGAGAGAGGAAGACAGAAGTGGAAGACAGGCAAAGGAGGTTGAACGTAACTGGTGTCCCTGAAGAAAATAATCCTAAAAAGTAAAACAGAATTATTACTTAAAACTATAATCCAAGAAAATGTTCTAGAAATAAAGACCTGAGTCTATACATTTTCCACACCAGGGAAAATTGACCAAGAATGGTCAACTCTGAGTAAAATATCCTAGTAAAACAATATTAAGACTTTAAAGATTATGAGAATATCCTCAGGGACTCCAGGCAAAAAAGATGAAATAATTTACGAAGGAAATAGGATTATAATGGCATCACATTACTCAAAAACAACATACATAGCAAGGCAACAGTGGAGCAGCATTTTCAAGAAATATAAAAAAAAGGAAGTACAAGCCAATGATATTATATCCAGCCAAGATCTTCTTCAAAAGGTTCAATGCCACAGAAAAAACAGTTTAGAATGTGCCAGAGCACTGTACCCATGTGTCCTTTCTAAGGAATCCAGTAGAGAAAATGAGCTTTATCCAACCAAAAGATGACTAGCAAATGTGGCAAAATGTTAACAACTGGTGAAAATCTTTCAGTTTTTCTGCAGGTTTTAAATTTTTCAAAATAAATGGTAAAGACAAACATTAAAAAAAAGTTGACCTGGAAAGCTTTGCAAAAGGACATAAGGTGAACATTTAAATATTCAATTGTAGAGCTGAGACTACAAGCATGAGGTAATGCAAGGGTGGGTAAATGGCACTGAAGAATGAT
Source organism: Galeopterus variegatus (assembly GCF_000696425.1). Lineage (NCBI taxonomy): Eukaryota > Metazoa > Chordata > Mammalia > Dermoptera > Cynocephalidae > Galeopterus > Galeopterus variegatus. The sequence continues at coordinate 179,724 of NW_007729890.1, forward strand.
ATATAAATGTTATTTAGGGTGACAAAGGAGAACAAATATAACTAAAAATGGGAGGAGGTGAGAGAAAAGGGGGAAAGAAGACCACTGGCTGTTATATAGGTAACAGGTAGTAGTCAATGGATATCATTTAAAACTGACAATAGGTAAAAGGTTAAGTAAGAAAAAAGGGGCTTATAGGTCCACTATAAAAAAAGTATTAATACAAAAGTAACCAATAAGAAAAAATGCAAACCTTCTTAAATGACAAAAGAATTTTAAGAAGAAACACCAAATAAAGAAACACAACAAATACAACAATACATACAGTAATTATACCACAAGATAATATAATAATGTGAAAATAATATGACAGGATTTAAACCAAACATAACAATCATGCTGATTAATATGAAGGGATTTAACTTGCCTATTGAAAGAAGAGAATTTTCAAATTAGTTCATAGAAAACAACTCTATGCTGTGTACAAGAAGCATGCTTAAAACACACAGATGCAAAAAGGCTAAAAAAGAAGGGATGGACAAAGATTTGCCAGGTAAATGAAAACAATAAGAAAGCACAAGTTAAAATCCTGACACCAGACCAAGCAGTTTTCAAGCCAAAGAGCATTATGTAAGAATGCACTTTAAGTTAAAAGCCACATTCCACAATAAAGATATAATACTTCTGACTATCTCTGTACCATGTAACATAGCAACCATTTAGATAAAACATAAATTACAGGAGGTGCAATAAGAAGTAGAAACAGTAACACCAAGAGATTTTAACAGGCCACCCAGTCTGAGACAGGCCCTGTGGACAAAAAATAAGGAAATAAAAGGTTGCGATAAAAGAAAATCATTTAAAAAACCATAAAAAAAAAGATAAACAAGGCCACTATATAATGATAAAACCATCTATCCAACAAGAAGACATAACAATCATAGATATATACGCACCCAACATTGGAGCAGTCAGATTTATAAAGCAAACACTATTAGACCTAAAGAAAGAGATAGACACTAATACTATAACAGTAGGGTACCTGAACACCCACTCTCAACACTGGACAGATCATCTAGGCAAAAGATCAACAGAGAAACACAAGATCTAAACAACACTTTAGACCAATTGGACTTGGCAGATATCTACAAAACATTTCATCCAACAACCTCAGAATATTCATTCTTCTCATCAGCACATGGAACATCCTCCAGGATAGGCCACATGTTCGGTCACAAATCAAGTCTCAACAAATTCAAAAAAATTGGAATTATTCCATGTATTTTTTCAGACCACAGTGGATTAAAACTAGAAATCAATAATAAGCAAAACTGTGGAAATTATACAAATACATGGAAATTAAACAACATTCTACTTAATGACATATGGGTCCAAAAAAAAATTAAATAGGAAATCAAAAAATTTACTGAAACTAATGAAAATAATGACATGTCATACCAAAACCTGTGGGATACTGCAAAAGCAGTACTAAGGGGGAAATTTATCACATTAAATGTTTACTTCAGAAGAATGGAAAGATGGCAAGTAAACAACCTAACACTTCACCTTAAAAATTGGAAAAACAAGAAGAATCCAAACCCAAAGTTGTAGATGGAAAGAAACAATTAACACAGAGCAGACCTAAATGAAATAGAAACCCCCAAAATGATACAAAAGATCAATGAAACAAAAAGTTGGTTTTTTGAGAAGATAAATAAAATTGATAAGCCATTAGCAAGGCTAACTAAAATAAGAGAGAAGACACAAATAACAAAACTTTGAAATGAAAAAGTTATTATTACAACCAATACCTCTGAAATATAAGGAATCATTTGAGACTACTATAAACAACTATATGCCAACAAATTTGAAAATCTGGAAGAAATGGACAAATTTCTGGACACACCCAAACTACCAAGACTGAGCCAAGAAGACATAGAAAATCTGAACAGACCAATAACAATCAAAGAGATTGAAGCTATTATCAGCAGTCTCCCAAGAAAGAAAAGCCCAGGACCAGATGGCGTCACTGCAGAATTCTACAAAAGCTTTACAGAAGAATTAATACCAATTCCCTACTAACTATTCAAAAAATGGAAACAGAGGCCATTCTCCCAAACTAATTCTATGAGGCACACATCACCCTGATACCAAAACCAGACAAAGATACAGCCTTAAAAGAAAACTACAGGCCAATATCTTTGATGAATATAGATGCAAAAATTCTCAATAAAATACTAGCTAATAGAATACAGCAACACATGCATAAGATTATACACCATGATCAAATGGGGTTCATCCCAGGGATGCAAGGTTGGTTCAACATACACAAATCAATCAATATGATACACCACATCAATAAAACCAAAGACAAAAACCATATGTTCATCTCTATAGATGCTGAAAAGCATTGACAAAATTCAACATTCGTTCATGATAAAGACTCTCTATAAATTGGGTATAGAAGGAAAGTATCTCAACACAATTAAAGCCATATATGACAAACCCACTGCCAATATCATCCTGAATGGGGAAAAAATTAAAAGCTTTCCCTTAAGAACAGGAACAAGACAAGGATGTCCATTCTCGCCACTTTTATTCAACATAGTGTTGTAAGTACTAGCCAGAGCAATCAGGGAAGAAAAGGAAATAAAGGGCATCCAGACTGGAAAAGATGAAATCAAACTGTCCCTGTTTGCAGATGATACAATCTTATACATAGAACAACCTAAAGACTCTACAAAAAAACTCTTAAGAGTTAATAAATGATTTCAGCAAAGTTGCAGGATACAAAATCAACATGCAAAAATCAGTAACATTTCTATACTCCAACAATGAAAAAGAAATCAAGAAAGCTAGCCCATTTACAATAGTTACCAAAAAAATAAAATACCTTGGAATAAATTTAACCAAGGATGTGAAAAATCTCTACAAGAACTACAAACCACTATTGAGAGAAATTAAAGACACAAGAAGATGGAAAGATAGCCCATGCTCTTGGATTGGAAGAATTAACATTGTGAAAATGTCCATACTACCCAAAATGATCTACAGATTCAACACAATCCCCATCAAAATTGCAATGACATTTTTCTCGGAAATGGAAAAGACAATCCTAAAATTCATGTGGAAGAACAAAAGACCACAAATAGCCAAAGCAATCCTGAGCAATAAAAATAAAGCCAGAGGCATAACACTACCTGACTTTAAACTATACTACAAAGCTATAGTAACCAAAACAGCATGGCACTGGCATAAAAACAGACATACAGACCAATGGAACAGAATAGAGAATCCAGAAATCAACCCATGCACCCACAGCCAGCCACCTGATCTTTGAGAAAGTCACCAAGACTACACACTGAGGAAGAGACTTGTTCTTCAGTAAATGGTGCTGGGAAAATTGGACATTCATATGTAGGAGAACAAAACTAGACCCGTACCTCTCACCATGTACCAAAATCAACTCAATATGGATTAAAGTATTAAAAATACATCCTGAAACAATGAAACTCCTTAGAAAACATAGGGGAAACACTCCAAGAAGTAGGATTGGGTACAGACTTTATGAATATGACCCCCAAAGCACAGGCAACCGAAGGAAAAATAAACATGGCATTATATCAAACTAGAAAGTTGCACAGCAAAAGAAACAGTTAACAGAGTGAAAAGACAACCAACAGAATGGGAGAAAATATTTGCAAAATATTCATCTGACAAAAGATTAATATCCAGAATATACAAGGAACTCAAACAACTTTACAGCAAAAAACCAAGTAACCCAATTAAAAAACAGGCAAAGGAGCTGAGTAGGCATTTCTCAAAGGAAGATATATGAAAGGCCAACAGACGCAGAAAAATGATCAACATCACTCAGCATTCGGGAAATGCAAATCAAAACCACTCTGAAATACCATCTCACTCAAGTTAGGCTAGCTAATATCCAAAAGACTGAGAATGACAAACGCTGGTGAGGATGCTGAGAAAAAGGAACCCTCTTGCACTCTTGGTGGGACTGAAAAATGGTGCAGCCTTTTTGGAAAATGGTATGGAGGTTCCTCCAAAAATTACAGATAGATCTACCATATGACCCATCTATCCCACTGCTGGGTATATACCCAGAGGAATGGAAATCATCATGTTGAAAGGATACTTGTACTCCCATGTTTATTGCAGTGCTATTTGCAATAGCCAAGAGTTGGAACTAACCTAAATGCTCATCATCAGATGAGTGGATAAGGAAAATGTGGTACATCTATACAATGGAATACTACTCTGCTATTAAAAAAAAAAAAAAAAGAAAAAGAAATACTACCATTCGCAGCAACATGGATGGACTTGGAGAAAATTATATTAAGTGAAATAAGCCAGGCATAGAAAGAGAAATACCGCATGTTCTCACTTATTTGTGGGAGCTAATAAAAATAAATAAGTAAATATACAAATGAATGGGGAAGAAAAAATAAATAAGTAAAGAGTTGGAACTAACCTAAATGCTCATCATCAGATGAGTGGATAAGGAAAATGTGGTACATCTATACAATGGAATACTACTCTGCTATTAAAAAAAAAAAAAAAAGAAAAAGAAATACTACCATTCGCAGCAACATGGATGGACTTGGAGAAAATTATATTAAGTGAAATAAGCCAGGCATAGAAAGAGAAATACCGCATGTTCTCACTTATTTGTGGGAGCTAATAAAAATAAATAAGTAAATATACAAATGAATGGGGAAGAGGGGGAAGAAGACACAACAATCACAATTCCTTGAACTTGTTAAGACAAGTGAACAGATATGATGTTGATGGGGGGGGGGAGAGGGGAGAGGGAGGGAGGCAAAGGAGGAATTGATAAAGGAATGTGAAAATCAACTACGTTGTATATTGATAAATTAAAATAAAAAAATAATAAAGTTAAAAAAAGAAATAATCACTGAGGTAGACTTTTTGGATATATATCAAAAAGTTCATGGAAATATTCATATTATCTTTTAATCCTATTTTTCTTTATACTGTGATAATAGAGAATATACTTTCCTCTCAAGCACACATGGTACAGTCACAAATGTCAATCATATTCCTGGACACAAATAAAAGATCAGTAGGCTCTATAAAGTAGAAATTTCACAAGCACCACCGTTGGTCACAACGAAACCCCAAAACAAAAAAAGCCTTTCTACCTAGAAATTAAAAGACCTTCCATTAAACAATTCTTGTGTGATAAGGGAAATATGAACAGATATTAAAGAATTTCTCAAAAATAGTGGTAATAAAAATACTCCATATCAGAATCTGTGAGATACACTAAAAGTAGTGAAAAGAGGAAAATTTCTAGCCCTAAACACCTATATCAATAAAATGAAGGAATGAAAATCAGTGAATCAAATTTCTTAACACAAAAAGATAGAAAAAAAGTACGTATAGGAAATAATAAAAATAAAAGCAGAAAGTAAGGTAGAAAATAGAAAAACAATATATCAAATAAATTAAAATTTATTAAATTGGTTCTTTAAAAAAATGGGTGTGAGGACCATTAAAATGATGGAAAGAGGAAGATCATGTATAACACACTGCTTATCATTTTTACATTAATTCATGATTGTAAGCACATAGTGTTAAAAAAAATCTATGAGCTAAACAGAGTTTTTATGGAACAGATTCCTTTTTACTTCACTCAGTTTCTTCCTTTTAATTACTGAGGCGCCATCTGTCAAAACTACAATTAAAGATAAATTCTACCTTAGTATATCTCATACTATCATTTTTAGGAAATACATAGGCAGGTAGACATTCCATAAAGAATGATAACACATGGAATGTTAGTCAAGATTGCTAGGCAATTTAAATGTTCTAAATAGGAGAGATTGCCATTGGGGGAGCAGGGACATGAATGTTTATTATATAATTTTACTTACACACTAAAATGTTGCATTTTGGGATTCTTCAGGATAATGAATGACACTAAGAAAATTCAAATTATTGAGTAATGTTGTCATAAATTACAGATAGATAATAGAATAAAGAAATGAGCAGGACAGGTCGAATCACAACCCTGTAATTGGGAGTCATACACTAACCCACTCTGCTTGATACCAAAAACTTTAGTATCAAGCAGGAAACAGAACCTAAGAGCAAGGTAAGCAGAATTGACAGTAGAAGTTAAGGAGAGAAAAGAAGAAAGGGGAAGGTGTAACTTTAGAATACTCTGGAAACACGGTTGTTCACTTTGACATAAGATGATGAATGTGATAAACTCATTAACTCAGTGCCACTGATTGATTGGCAACAGGCCACTGGAAAGCATCAGTCCTTCAGAGGGGATTTTTTTTACTTAGAAAATTAGTAGTTTAAGTAAGACAGCATAGGTTTATTTACTTAAACAAGAATTTTAAAACAACCACTAATTTCTAAGGAAGATGATTAGTACCTCTATTTGCCAATGGTGGTAGTTATTCTACGTGCCTTAGAGTAACGCAATCTGCATTTAAAAAAATATTTGTAATTCATATTTTCACTATTTGAGATTGATTATATCCTGAATTTGGTCAAGTCATTTAGTATTTCTCTGCTTCCATGACACTATAAGAATTGAAATATTATTCCTATTTTCATGCATAAAGCTTATGAAATTATAAAGGATTTCTGGAAAAAAAATTTTTTTCCCTCAATAAATCATAAAATTAAAGCTCTGTACTTGATTGATTTGGGCATAATCACACGAACTTAAATGTGTTTGTTTTAAATCTCTGAGTAAAATACAAAGATGAGAGCCTCTTCTCGTATGCCCAAGATCTATTATGAACAATTCTGCCTGGTTTAAAATTATAAACAGGTTCATATTGAAAGGAGCCTTAAATTTCTGACAACTAATAGCTATGGTAAATATTCTACTTATTTATTTTATTGTTATGTTGCAGAAAAGCCCTTAGAAACCACATACCACAAAGAAAGGACTTTTGGATTAAAATAGTTTATAGGCTTTAGTTTTTATTACATAGTTGAGCTAAAAGGGCGTAAAAGTATCTCCTGGGGTCTTGTCCATTCTCCTTGGATTCCATTAGGCTATGGTGGATGCACACCTATGCTTTCCCTGGTGTGATCCGCCCGCGTCTTGATTTTTTTCTTATGTCTGCTACTTAAGGCGGACCTCTCCCATGGCTATGATAGAATGAATATCTGTCTCCATAGCAAGTTGCTTTAGAATCCAAGCTCTATTTTGATTGGGTACAGATTACTTATAATGCATGTTCTATTTAGATTCCCAAGTTCATCAACTAATGACTCAAGCCCCTAGGATGATGAATCATCCTACCTTTCATAGAAACCCGACACTGCAAATTTTATAAGGCTGACCTATACCCTCCTAGGACCAGCCTGCAAGTATGCTTTCCTTGGAAAATTCTGAGGTACCCCAGGATTGATCCAAATACATCATATCTTGGCTGATACAGTCTGAGAAACACAATGAGAACAGTTAGTACTGAACAGCAGCACTTTGCTGCCTGAGTTTCCTGTTAATTGCTTGTGAACTCCTCGTCCCTCTCAGTGTCTGCTTTCTTAATCACAATCTCTCTTTTCTAGATATTGTCATTGACTGTTGGGGTTCAAATCCTAGCTCTGTGATCTACAAGCTATGTAACCTTGAGAACAATATTTAACCTCCATAAGACTGTAAGATGGAGATAAAGAGTATATTCTTCAAAAGAATAAGGGTTAACTGAGATAACTCATGTGCAGGCCTTCCTATAGAGTACTTGCCTCGATATAGACGACAGTACTTCAAAAAGTTCATGGAAAGATGTACATTATCTTTTAATTCTATTTTTCCACGAACTTCCTGAAGTACCTGCATATGTAATAGTACCACATAATAGTAATAACATGAATAACAACGTTATCTTTATAATTTAAGCAGTGTATACTAACTCACTTTCCTATAATAAATAGCTATATCTATCTAGTATGAAGACATAAGTTTCACTTATAGGCCCACTAACAGAAAATAAAGTGGGTTTAATCTGCGCTGACTAAACACAGGGATTTTTATAATGTAATATAAAATTAAGCTATTTAAGATCATGCTTCACCCATATACAATACCATCTAATAGGAGGGCAATATGGAAGAAGCACAGAACTTAGAATTAGGAAACAATTCTGCCATCTGTTAGCTGTGACAGCATGGGCATACCTTTTCATATCTCTGAGCCTCAATGTCCACCTTTACTAAATGAGACTGTAGTGGTGTTTTTCAAACCTTTTTTAAGCAGTGAAAGCCTTTCTTTAAATCTTCTGAGACCAACTACACACTCTCCTCTCTGCCCCAGAGATATCTCTATGGAAAGCAGAAGGCTCCACTGAACACAGTCTGAAAACCGCAGAGATAAAGCCCTTGTAGCTTTCATATTTTAGATATTTTGGCCTAGGTATTCATCAAGTTCAGAGCTTCAGGTTTTCTAAAGTAAATTAGGTGTAGATATAGGCATAACAAATTAGTTTATCGACATATATGTTCACAATCCTTAAATATAACTAGAAGTAAAATAAGAAATACCTTAATTTATGGATATTCTTATTTTCACTAATTCTATTAACACCTGGAAAAAAACAAAATATTTACAATCTGCTTATGAAAATGTATTTCATTAACTGAAATTATTTTCAAAAAGTTCAGTTCACAAGTTCATTTTCATGACTTAAGATATTGACAATACCTAAAACACACATATAACAAAAACCTTTAAATTATTTTTCTTTTATATGAAAGTACATTTTAATTCATAGCCCATAGCACTTATCTAGGGTATGTCTATACAACAGAACATGTTCAATCATATGCTCCCTGTTGGTCCAATGCTAATTTTGTTGGCACAGATCTTATTGGCATTATCAAGATAATGAAGCAAGGAAACGTACAGGCAAATGTGACCCACATATCTACATTCCCAGACCTGACCTTTCTCCAGGTACAGTCCAAGCTGATTTACACGGACTAACCGAATATCTCCTGACAGTTTAAACTGCTTTTTACTGTTTCGACCAGGTAATAGGCAACAGGCTGTTGTGCATGGTTACAAAAGTTATTGGGTAGAGGAACTTCTGTCTGGTAAGTCAGAAATAGAATTTCTGAGTGAATAAATGAATATATTCTATATGCCGAATTAGGACTAATAAAGAGATGCAGATTCTAGTTCAAGGTAGATATGTACTTTCTAAAAACTAGAGCACCCTGAAGATATATATAAGGTGGGCTTCCTTGTCAGGTATTGAAGCCAAGGTTGGATGAGCACCTGGGATGGCAACTGTCACTGAGTGTTATTTCTTGGGTAGAGTGTTGGCCTAGAAGATCTCTAAAATCTTCTCCAACTTGGACATTCTATGATTTCCTACAGAAAACATTCAGCAAAACAATGACCAAAAATATGATGACTTCTCACCAGTGATTTCAGTCAACAGCGAAGGCAGATAGAAACAATTCCACTGCTTCCAGCAAGTTTTGTGATATTTTGCTTAAAATGTTTAGCTTAAGATAAAAGTTAATGAATTTCTTTTCTTTTAACATCTCTGCATATATGTTTACAATTGTATCAAATTCATTTTATACCAAATCTGGTCTCTTGGTCTTTCCACTAAATCTGCTTTCTCAAGTGTTCTCAGATAATGCCACCATAACCCAACTTTCCAAGTTAGACATGTCTTCACCTATTCTTCAACTATTCAAACTCCACATCCAGTTTGTCACCACATTCTGTTGAGTCAATCTTTGTAAAATGACAAGTCCTCAAAAAGTTCATAAAAAATTCATATTATCTTTTAACTCTATTTTCCCAAGAACTTTTTGAAGTACCTTTGTATCTTTTAACTTAATAAAGATTTGAGTCATAAGGAAGGAATTCTTTGAATATGCAATTTAGTTCACTTTAGCTCCACTGTATTCTTTCATGCTTTCACCAACTCTTGCCAGAACTACTGCAAAATACCTAAAAATGATCTTTCTAGCTTCAGTTTCCTTTAAAACCAGAGCCATTTTGCCATATCTTGTTCAAAGACTACGGTTTGAACTAAGACTAGCTCTCAAAGCCCTTTCCGATCTGGCCTAACCAAATTCCCAGCTTCTTCTCCTACCACTCGCTGACATATACTGTGCTTCAACAGGAGTCTTACTTGCTGTGCCTTGAGTGTGTCAGGCTTTTTTAGTACTCTGCTATTTATACTGTTCTTTTTTTCCTCCTTTCCTTCCTAGCAAAAATCTCTCCAGTCAGTTTTCAGGGATGTGGACTAAGAGGTTCAATACTATATTGCTGGTGGCAACATACATTGATCCAGTCTTGAAAATAAAAGTCCTAATAAGGGAAAGAGAAAACTGCCCAATGCCTCTGGAAAAAAAGATTTAATGTGGGGGACTATATTTGGAGGACATTCTCCCCTTACTCTTCTCACATCAAAAGTGGTAAGCTTCAATGAAATAATTCATGCATATAAAGCTCTTAGCACAGGTCCTAGCACATAGCAAGCATTCGATAACTATTAATCACTGTGGTTGGTATTTTGATAATTTACAATGTGTTCTTGCTGTGAATATTATTTCTACAAATACTAGAGATAGAGGTGTCTAAGATTAATACCAATCAAGTTTCTACCTGCATGAATTAATATTCTAACAGGGAAAGAGACATTAAAGAAAAAAAATCAAAAATACAATTTTGGAGAGGGGTTAAGTGCAATGAAGACAATAATACAGAGTAGTGGTACAGAGAGAGGAGTTGAGGCTATTCTACATAGGGTAGGTCAAGTAAAACGTTTCTGAGGAAGTGACATTTGAGCTCAATGACAAAAAGGAGTCAGCCCCGCAGAGGCCTGGGGTAGCTTCTTAAAAGGAAATACCATATGCAAAGGCCCTAAAATAAGAAGAGCTCAGTGTTCACTGACTGACAAGGAAGAAGCCTGGTGAGGCTGCAGGGTAGTCAAGGCAGGATGAGCAGCGTGCTTATGTACCTGTGTACCATGCCCCCTGAGAAGATGTTGGTGAGTCTGGCAGGGGATAGAGCTCATGGGACATACTCAGGACTCTAGAGCTTATTCTAATTGCAATGGAAAGCCATTGGAAGATTTTAGTCAGGGCATATGGTCCTCCAGTGGCTGAGTATAGAATATACTGAGTAGAAGCTGAGGACAGTTATGAGGCCATTGGAGTGTCCAATGGAGGGACTAAAAACCAACTCTAAAGTAGGCCACTGACCAAAAATGGATTGGTGCTGGGGCTGAGAATGGGAATTAACTGCAAATGGGCAGGAAAGATCTTTTTTGGGTGATGGAAATTTTCTAAAACTGAATTATGGTGCTGACTGCACAACTCTGTAAATTTATTAAAAATCACAGGATTGTACACTTAAAATAGGTGAATTTTATGGTATGTTAATTATAACTCAAAAAATCAGTTTTAAAAAAAAAGCAGATTGAGGGAGTGAGAGTGGGAAGTGTAAATTAGCTGCCTGGGTCCCAGAAGTGAATCCATTAAACCTGAACAATGCCAAAGTGTCTTCATCCCAGGTGACTAGAGGTTGCTTTTAGCTAGATTTTAATACCCCCTCACATGGAAGCACTTCTACATTCCCTTTTTTCCCCAGGCCTGGAACTCAATCCCCTGGTGTCTACAACTCTTATTTGATATACACTAGAGGGATATCCAATAATGACTTAGCTAAGGACAAAGCCTAAGTCATTTTTTACCTTTATTCTCTTTAGCCAGAGCAAATAAAGTGCTATATTAATAGGAATACTTTAAGTGCTTTAAAAAATTGCTTTAAGTGTTAGCAAAACAATTGCTTTCAGTGCCTCTTTCCTGTGCACCACTTACTTTCTTTTCTCTTCCAACCAGATTTCCCATTCAAATCATTTCCTTGGGATTTACAGGATTCAGGAAACTATATAGTGGTCTCCACTACTACACCCACTACTGACCTAGCTGGAGAGCTTTATAACATTCACCAAAACAGGATTCTATGTACTACACCCACTACTACCACTACACCCACTACTGACCTAGCTGGAGAGCTTTATAACATTCACCAAAACAGGATTCTATGTGATTTATGAGCACACCATATGTATTAGTATCCTGGAGTCACCATAAGAAATTACCTCAAACTTGCTGACTTAAAACAATAGCAATTTATTCTCTCACAGTTCTGGAGGCTAGAAGTACAAAATCAGTCTCATAGGGCTGAAATCAAGGTGTTGACAGGGCTGCACTCCCTCCAGAGGCTCTAGGAGAGAATTTTCTTGCCTCTTCTAGCACTGTTGTCTGCCAGCATTCCTTGACTAGTGGCCACATCACTCCAGTCTCTGCCTCCAATGCTCTTCTGTCTGCATCAAATTTCCTTCTGTGTCCCTCTTAATGAACCTTGTGTTTGAATTTAGGGCCCACTTAGATAATTCATGACAATCTCCTCATTTCAAGATCCTTGACTTAATCACACATGCAAAGACCCTTTTCCCTTATAGGACAACATTTACAGGTTCCAGGGATTAGGACCTGATATTTTTGAGCAGATATTATTCAGACTATATGATATAATTTGGGACCATCTACTTTGAGGACAAGTGGTGCACAAGAGCCCCTATTTAATAAATAGTGGAGTTTTAAAGTAGGTCACCCTAACGTACTAGACAACGCTGAGTCCTCAGTGTAAAACAATAATAAAGGCTTTGCATACATACCAAATAAATTGTGGTCAACTTTCCTCAATTTACTTTGGGAGTATAATACTATCTCTATGGCATGAAAACCATTTTGCTCACAACATAAACAGATAACTGTGGAAGAGAGGTGGGAGAAGCAGATCTCTCCCACGACTCTACCCGGGACCGGATGACCTTACACAGCGAAGCAGTCCTGCCAAGCTGGTCCCTGGGATACAGTGGAAGCCCTGGCTGGCTCTTTTTCCCTGAATCTACTGCTGAGAGAAGCAGCAAGAAGTGGTTGCCAGTCAAAAAAACCCTGACAAATGGCGGCCTCACTTCTCTCCTACTTTTTCCTGACCTTAAAGTACAACATTGAACAGCCTGAGTTGGGACCTGGAGCAGAATTTTGTGTAAACGGATGGAGACTTTGGGGGTTCGAGTTTCTGACTGATGCTGATAATGGGGGCTCAGACTTCTAATGTGGATTAGAGAGAGGCTAAGCTCAAAGGGCCTTTGTACAGCATTTAGTACAATCAAATGCTGACCAAGAGGATGGTGACTGTCCGAGGCTAGACGTTTCTCTTTATCCCCATCCATTCCCTGTGTCCCCCAGAAGCGGGATAGGAACCGGAGTTAGCAGTCACGTTGAGGCGGGATCCGCGGATATTCCCACGAATCAAATAACTTTGCACACGCCCCTATGGTTTTCGAGGCCCCGGTTTTACCGCCACCGTCCCTGGAGGTCTTAAGATCCACGAAAACCACAGCAGTGCATTCCCTTCACAATTCGCTAGGCATCTACCATGTGCCAAACAACCAAAGGCGCTGGAAGAAAGGAACGAGCTGCTGCCAGTCCTCTGGGGAACGGCCTCCCTCTTCCCCTGTCCCCAGGCCGCGCCCCGCTGCTGTACCTGCGACCACCACCTTATCCTAAGAGACCGGCCGCATCTCCGCGGGGCGGGCGGGCTCGGCGGCCGCAGCTGCGTCTACCGGGCGGCGGGGGACGGGACGGCTCCCCACTCTCCGCCCCTAGGCCCCGCGGCGGCGGCGCCCGAC
>NW_007729890.1:193563-217269 GCF_000696425.1 Galeopterus variegatus
TGGGGGGGGTGTGGGGGGGGGGGAGAAGGAGGGGGGAGGGGAGAGAGGGCGACACAGGGGAGGGAGTGGGAGGGGAGAAGGGCTCGCCCGCCCCCGGCGGGGCCACTCCTGCGCCCACGACTCCGCCCTCAGACGCCGTTGCCGCGGCAACCGAGCTCCCCAGCCCCGCACCGCTGGGAGCCCTGAGGGGGCTGGTTGCTTCCAGCCAGGCATCACATCCCGCCAGTCCTGCCCTAGAAACGACCTCGAATTCGGGCCTGGTGGTGCTCCGTACCCCTCAGAGCCTCTCCCTTTTCCCACAGCCTCCTAAGTGTTCTCCCGCCCTGCTCCTGCCGCCACCCGAACGCCCCAAACAGTTGTCCCGCAGTGATCTTCCCAGACGCTGCTTACTGACCCGCGCTAATCACCTCTCTCACCTGCGCCCCGGGAGTCAGGCCCAGCCGGGGCGTCGCCCGCCAAGCCTTCACCCTGGCTCATCCTCTGACACGCCCCCCCCGCCCCCCTCTTAATTCCCCTTTGACCACTTAGATTAATAGAATTCACATTTTGCGGCTCTGCCTTTGCTTATGCTGTTTCCTCCGACCAGAATGTTTTACAAGGTTCAAACGTGTCCTTCTCAGGATAGCTGAGCCGTCGGCCTCCGGAGGGTGGGTTCCGCCGCAGTGCTTCGGTCACTCTCCGTCGTTATCTCTGATATAGAATGCATCAGATCATATGATTATACACTCACACTTCTCGGTGCTGCCCAAATTAGTGCTCGAAGGGATCCAGGAAGGCCGGAATCTGATAGGTGCGACCTGTGGTGTGTAATTCCATAAGCAACCATATTATCAGACACCTACAGCAAATAACTTTTTATGTATAATTTAATTAGAAATATTAATACATTTTACATTTATAATATAGTTACAAATTTTAATAAAAATTGTATTAAATGTCATTAAAGATTACCTTTTATCATACCTATAATTTAAACTATTCCACTTATTAGCTCGCAGAGTTCTAGGATTACTTATAGAATCAAGCATTTTAACAGGAAATGAAACCGTAAGTATTAAAAAGGTAAATGGTTTAAGTTTTGTGGCTAGATAGAAATTTCTAATTATTTTGTTTTTATCTTTTTTTTTTCTGTCAAAGCATAAGTCATTTAACCTTTTGGAGCATTATTGTTTTCATCTGCAACATGTTAGATGTAGAAATTATCTCAAGGGGCTTTTCTAATTAAAAAAAAGAAAAAACTATGTATAAAATCAAAGAATAGACCTTTGTCTTAGTACAAAAGCATTTATTAAAATTGTATCAGAAAAGTACTTCAGACATACATAATGTATATGTTGGGTCACTTAAAATTTCATAATTTGCTTAGCTCAAAAAAAAATCTTGTTTAACCCAACACGATCAGTTTTGTAAATGAATGGTAGTTAGGAAACAGCATTTTAATTTAGTGTGTAGTGTAGATTTCATAAAATTACTTTAACCATTGTATTTTTTTAAAAAATCTCTTGCTGGGCGGACCCCGTGGCTCACTCGGGAGAGTGCAGCGCTGGGAGCGCCAAGGCCGCAGGTTCGGATCCTATATCGGGATGGCGGGTGCGCTTACCGGCTGAGCGCGGTGCGGACGACACCAAGCCAAGGGTTACGATCCCCTTACCAGTCACAAAAAAAAAAAAAAAAAAAATCTCTTGCCAAAGATCTTCAGAACTAAATGTGATGTTACATAACCTGGATTTTCCATTACGTATTTTCCCTTCTTGGCTATGTTTTAAAATTTTCTATTTTACCATCTTATTTGGTAGCCGTGTTTCCTCAGTGTCTGTATAGAGCTGGACACGTAGAAGTGTCAATATCTATTGTGGAGACAATAACTGGCAAATAAATCACCTCCAAGAATTTTTGCAAGTAGATAGGGCATAAAATATTAAAAACCACGTAGTTAATATTCTGACATTCTTCTCTCCACCAGTGACACAAGAAGGGAAATATTTAATTAAAAAGCTTGAATTCATTCAACAGATATTTACTGAGCAGCAATTATGTACCAGGAACATCTGAACAAAACATACGAAAACCCTGCCCTCAAAGAACTTATATTCTAGTGAGGGACACAGGTCATAATCACATGACAGAGTTAATGTATTAGAAGGAGGTGAGTGCCATGGAGACAAATGAAGCAGGAAAGGAGAAGAGGGAGTGTGGGGATGTATGGAAATGTCACCAGAGAAGGGAAGGCCCCCTCCAGGTAATGACAGAGGAGCAAAACCTTCAAGGAGAGAAGGGAGCAGCCATGTGGCTCTCTGAGGAAGAGCATACCCAAGAGAAACTGTGATTAGATTTCTAGGAACATTTCCTGGCAGGGTGGACTAAGAAGATGAGCAATTTCTAATTTGAAGCTAGTTTTAACAGAAGACTTTCATATGCCATTCTAAGTGCAGGAATGTTTCTACTCTTTAGAATTGATTGAGGTTCTAAAAATTAACTTTATTGAGGTGTGCCTCACAATATTCATTTTAAGTGTACTTTTTAAGTGATGACTTTTGACAAACGTACACACCCAGTAACTAACACTCCAATCAAGATTTCTGTCTGCCCCAAAAGTTTCACTGTGTCCCTTTGCAGTCATCTCTCCTCAATATGAGTTTTTAAAAATACAAGTCAGGTTTTGTTGTTGTTTCTTTTTTTTTTTTTGACAATAAAGACATTCTTTTACAGCCAGGTGAAAAAAGGTATAGAATTAGGAGATAGAAATCAAATAGCTAATAAAACAAAATCAGATTGCCTCCTCTAGGCTTTGTTTCTGTCATTGAGACCACTCACCATTGTCACTAGCAACTTTGAAGCCAACTCTGTTTCTTCCAAAGGAAGGAAAACTTACCCTTTATCATAACCGTCTTTTGTTAAGACCTTAATTCTATTGCTGTTGCTGAGCTATATTCTTTTTTTATTATTATTACTTTAATTTATCAATATACAATATAGTTGATTTTTATGTCCCTTTACCAATTCCTCTTTTTCTTCCCTCCCTCTCCCACCCATCAACATCATATCTGTTCACTTGTCTTAACAAGTTCAAGGAATTGTGATTGTTGTGTCTTCTTCCCCCTCACCCCCATTCGTTTGTATATTTACTTATTTATTTTTATTAGCTCCCACAAATAAGTGAGAACAAGTGGTATTTATCTCTTTCTGTGCCTGGCTTATTTCATGTAATATAATTTTCTCTAAGTCCATCCATGTTGTTGCGAATGGTAGTATTTCTCTCTTTTTTATAGCAGAGTAGTATTCCATTGTGTAGATGTGCCACATTTTCCTTATCTATTCATCTGATGATGAGCATTTAGGTTGGTTCCAACTCTTGGCTGTTGTAAATAGTGCTGCAATAAACATGGGAGTACAGGTATCCCTTCGATGTGATGTGAGCTATATTCTTATTAAGGTCTTTTACTTTTCATCTAGGAAGTAAACAATATAAATTCATGGATATATTTCCACCAGTCTTTTTATAATAACCTACTACAAGAATTCCTGTAACAGTTATGACTTCTGCCAAGTATCTAATATTACGTATATGCTATCAGGTATTGTTATTATTTGGTTCTTTATGCATTTAGCAGTTTTGTAATATTTACTTACAACCATGCTCACCATGGTTAAGTGATGAATAATTAACTGATTAATTATAGTGTCATATTTTACATACATATATTTTTTACCTTTTACAAGTACTTTTTAAAAACTTTTTTGTTGTGGTAAAATATACATAACATAAAATTTACCATTTTAACCATTTCTAAATGTGCAGTTCAGTGACATTTACATATTCAGCCAATACCAACCATCCATCTCCAGAACTTTTTCATCTTCTCAAACTGAAATTTTATACCCATTAAACAATAACCTCTCATTTCCACCTTTCCCATCCCCTGTAACTACCACCCTCCTTGCTGTTTCTGTGAATATGACTACTCCAGGTACTTCACATAAGTGGAATCATACAACAAATATTTTAAATGTTTTTAAAACCTAACTTTGTTGAGGTATAATTTCCATTCAATAAACTGCATCCATTTAAAGTATACCGTTTGATGAGTTTTGACTGTGAAAGTATTGCCTCAGTCAAGATACAGAACATTTTGATCATTCCAAAAAGACTTGGATTGTGCTGTGATAGTTTCGTGACAACTCTTATGATAGTTGGTGAAGCAGATGTTGTAAATACCCAACATCTATTTCCCCTTCTTCCTTTCTCATGGAACCCCAGTTTTGTTGGAGTATTCAACACAATATTCTCTAGAGCCCCGTGCTTCAGGGAAAGTTCCAGCAGATCCTGATTAGTTTAACTTAATCTTTGTGCTTCATTCCTCTTTCAGGTGACTGTTTATAGTGTTTTATAGTTTTCATTGTAGAGGTCTTTTACCTCCTTCGTTAAATTTACTCCTAGGTATTTCATTTTTTTTGGTAGCTATCATGATTGGTATTACTTTCTTGATTTCTTCTTCAGCTATTTCATTATTGGCCCACAGGAAGGTTATTGATTTTTGTGTGTTGATTTTGTATCCTGCCACTATCCAAGTGACTGTTCTCAGAGGAGGCATTTAATCCACTTCTTGGCATTTAGAAGTGAAGGAAGGTCTGCTGGGAAATTTTTCCTTAATCTAAGGACACACATGAAGACATGATTTTTTTTTCTTTGCCTCTGAAAGTTTGCATAGAGAGATTGCACAAACTTTAAAATAAGGTTGGTTTTTGTCTATTTGGGATTGTTCTGAGGCATTCTTTCTAAGAACGACTAAATAACCTTCCAAACCTATAATTTAACAATTTATTGTCTACAGTTACTTTATTTTAATGATTATCTGATGAGCCAGAAGAGCCACTAGATGTCACTCTGACTTTATTTTCAGAGAATCTGGTGACATTTTCAATCTTTGAAATATTCAATTCAGAAGCACTAAAAAAATCCAACAAATTGAAAATCATATTTCAAATGTTAGCAAAAATAAAGAGAAAAGGTTTAGAAAATACTAGGAAAAATTAAGATCAAGAAATGAGAATTTTAAAAAGAACAAATTAATTTTTTCTTAAGTGATGTTAACAAATAGAGTATTTTGATGTGTGATTTCTGAAAAGTCAAAACAGTGAGTAGGCAAATAACATTTAAAAGCATTTGGTGTAGGAATACTAGACAAATGGCAGAGGCAATATGATTGAAATATTTTTCTGCTCTGGGGCCATATTCACAGTAACAGCAATGTGCACTCAATTTCTAACAGTGGAAATTTTTCATGTAGAGACAGAACGGGAAGTTATGAGTCCCATTGGATCTATTTGTCATTAAGGGAATAATTTGATTAAGAAAGTAGGAGTAATTCTAAGTTAGAGGCTGAAGGAAGGAGGAGAGTAATAAAAAGAGAGAAAACATGGCGTGAAGCTTCATTTGTGAGACTGTGCTAAGCTTTCTTAAACTCTCTCTCAAACCAGGAAAAATTAGGAAGGTTTTCATTGTGTATTAGTTCAGAACTCTTTCAGTTTCAAGTAGCAGAAACCCAACTCCAGCTGATTTAAGGAAAAAATAAACAGGTATTTATGGGCTCACAGAACTGGTAATTGTAGGATGGCTTCAGGTCCAGCTGTATCTGCTTAAAGTAGCAGTTCTCAAAGTGTGGTCTGGGGACAGGGTGGGGGGTGGTCCCTGAGACTCTCTTGGGTCCTCAAGGTCAAAACCACTTTCATAATAATACTAAGATATTGTTTGCCTTTCCCATTGGTTCTCTCAAGAATATAGTGGAATTTTCCAGTGGCTATATGACATGTGATATTGAACAGATTGAACACAGAAGCAGATAGTAGATGTCGCACTACGCCAATTGTGGTGCTCTGGGTAATGTCGGAATCCTACTCACAGCACCAATTGCAGAGCTACTAATCCTGTTCCTGACACCAACTGTAAAGCTACAAGACCAGGGCAGTTGTCGGGCTCTTTTACCTGCTGGTAATCCTGCACCGACTGGGCCAATTGTCGAGCTAGGGCTGGGTCTGGAGCTCACAGACCCCTCAAGCCCATTCCAGACTGGGTCACAAACCCTTCACACACCAGGCTGGGTCCCCAGATCCTTTACACGCAGGTCTATGAGCTAGGTAACCGGCAAACAGATCCTTGTAAGCCGCAAGCTGGAAAAGCATGGCTGCTCTTGTGGCAGCGGCTGCCCGAGGCAGTAAACTCCAGCCAAGGTGACGGAGCACAGTCGCACTAACTCCACCCACACACAACCTATGCACAGCAAATGCTCAGCAAGATTCTGAACAACTGAGGGGCCCTGACCACCATTTTCCTATATTTTCCCAACAGCAGAATCCAACCATCTTCTACTAAACTGGCTATTAAAGAGATTTGCAAATATGTCAAACAATGCCATGTTTCGTAATTTTTTGGTTTGAAAAAATATAATTATTTTTCATAAAAACATGTCAGTTATTTTACTGTGTAATGGATTTATCGTTATTTCTAAATGAATTAAGTATTTTAAAATGTTCTTTTCTGTTTTAATTTTCTAATATGGGAAATGTTGATAGATATAAATACATACATGAAACACACATAAACAAAACTTCTTTGGGGTCCTCAATAATTTCTAAGAGTATGAAGGAGTCCGGAAACCCAAAAGTCTGAGAACTGGGGCTTAAGTAAGGTATAATTGGGCCCAAGGCTCAAATGGTATCACCAGAACACTGTCTCCATATCTTAGTCTACTTTTGTTGAGGTTGGCTTCTCTCTCAGACATGTGATGGCAGAGATGAATTCCAGCTGCTCCAGGATTTTAACTACCAACTTAGCAACCCATAGGAGAGAATGCCCCTTTGGGTGAGAGAAAGCGCTAGCAAAATTTCTAGGTATGACATTGGCCACACTTGAGTCATATACCCACCCATATATGAAACATTTGGGCCAGGGGGCTGTTGATGCTTGGATCATTATGTCCAACCCTAGAGCCAGGAGCAGGGTCAGCCCCCCAGCACCATGGGATAGGTGAAGAAGGGGTGATTCCCCAGAGAGATGCTGAGCCAGCAAAAAAATAAGTCTTCCACCAGAAAGCCTGAGTGCTAGGATGACGATTTAGAAAGACAACCACCCTGTTTTCAGAATCCTGACCCTTCCTCTATCAGCATCTTGAGACAATAGGATTGTCTTTCTCTCCTTGGGAAGGAGAGAGAGTCTGATTTTATTCTCTAATTAGAGTTTGGGTCCAAATCACATGCCTTAACAGAAGTTCTTCTCATGAATTAGCAATGCTGGTCCAAAAGAAAGTTGTCTTTTTACCATAAATTATGCAGAAGACCTGACTTAAGCTGTGATTCCATCCCTTAATGTCTGAAGATTTTAATTTCATGCCCACTTGTGCTGCCTACAGGATGAATCTGGGCAGACTGTTTAACTTTCTGGTTGCCTCTTTGTCCTTACTGCTAAAAACAAAGGGGTGGGGGGTGTCGTCCCTTACAGTTTTAACATTCTTTTAATCTGAGAAATTAAACCCAGAAGAAGATGGTGAAAAAAAGTATTTTAACCCTGGTCTATCAGTTGCCATACTGAATATCTACAAAATGAAGTTTTACATAATTTTTTCAGATTCCGTATCAATTTCCATTATTGTTTCTTAAATATTTTTGGTGATAATATAAAAAAGAGGTTTCATCAGTCTGCGAGCAGAGTTCATATTCTTCACTGCTTCTCTTTTTCTTATTTCCTTTGCCTTTTGTTTTCAGCTTCATTACTTTTTAATTTACTTACGTTAATTGACAAATAAAAATTTTATATATTGATGGCATACAACATGATGTTTTGATATATGTATGCATTGTGCAATGACTAAAACAAGTTAATTAACATATCCATTACCTTACATACTTTTTTGTATGTGTGGTGAAAGCATTCAAAATCTATTTCAGAAATTTTTAAGTATAGAATAATTCATCATGCTATACAATTGATCTCTTATTCCCTGTTTAACTAGGTTTTGCATAACTTTTTTACCTTTAATATTTAATGTTGATTCTGTGAAATTCCATTTTTTATAAAGTGCATTAAGAGCAAGGCCACAAGAGTCACAAAATATAATTTTTCAGAAAGAAGCTGTTTATTTACTTAGGTATTTTATTTTTAAAAAAACATGTAATTTGAATAATGGGGTGAAAGAGAAGCCAATATTTCTCCTTTTATTCTTATTTATAAATTAAGCCACAAAAGTAAGCCCCAATAAAAATTGCATATATTACCCTTAAGAATCAGCCAATCTTTACCACATAAGAATACTTTCATTTGGTACACTTTACTTTTCTACCAAAATACTACCATTAGATAAAAATGAGATTTTACTCTTTTTTTGTCTTTGAGCCCTTCGCATGAAGTTGCTACTACTCAAATAACACATGTCATATGTTATTAAATATCACATGGTTTTATTTGCTTATTATGGCTGCTTCTCTATATCAACTTTTCATTAATTGTAAGTATAAACAACAAAATCAAATTGCTATCAAATCCCACAGTGGTTTTTAACTTCAATTTCCATCATAATTCACATTATCACATACTTTCAAGCAGAAAAAGTTTTAGTAAACATATTCCTTGGAAATAATTCTAATTTGTTCCAATAACTTAATAGCTGAGGCTTTTGGGTAAAAGATATAGTATCTTGTATTATTCACATTTTAGATAAAAAGAAGCAAGATTAAATATTATATAACATTATTACAAAATGACATTGATAACCTGAAATCAGAACACCATTGAACCCCGAGTGCCTAGTACTTACAAAGCATTAAGTATGTCTTTTCTTTCATAGAATAGATAGCAAACAATCTTGGAGTAGGATAATTAAAATTGAGAAAGAGAGAAGACGGCCTCAAGTTTGTATTGAGTCAAACAAGCAGAAATTTGATTGGAGACTTCTATTTCAAGATCAGAGGCTGGACATATATTATACTTGGTATTTTCTTCTAATGAAAAAAATAAAGCCCTTGTGCCACCACCTTGACACTTACTTAAATGTTTACCCAATCCGCTTAGGCATTGCTTCACAAACTTGGCTGGGGCAGCAGAATTGCCTGGAGGGTTTTTAAAAACACCAATGCCTGTGTCTCACTCCCTGAAATTCTGCTTTAATTGGTACTAGGCAGAGCTATTCTAGGAACTATTTTCTATCCCTTGGTAATTAGCCATCTGCATGGTATTTTTATCTTTCTACATTTTATCAACTGTAAGACTGTTTTGATTGTCAGGTCTTTGTGGTGAACGGAATTCCGCAGAACAGTGCTTACTGTGCAGAAAGGTTGCAATGCCTCTCTTTGCCCTAATCCATTTTCCTCTCACTTCCTTACTCTTTCTCTCAGAGGAGGCAAGTGGCTGTGGCGGTAGCAGCGGTGGCTGATCATGACGGAAAATACTAAAGAAAAGAACTGAGCGGCGGTGGCTGATCATCACTGAAAATACCAAAGAAAAGAACCAAGCGGCCTCCTTGATATTTTTTCCATTGAGAATTAATGTACCATGCTTTTAAAAGATTTTTCTACATCCTGCAAAAACTTTTTTTTTTCAAGAGACAAATTATGAACTTATTGCTGAAAAAAAAAAAAAGTAAAAAGTTTTAGCACAGCTTCTCTGTCTCTTCGGGACAAGTTAAGAAATTCTGAAGTGAGCAGAAGCATAGTAAGTGCTTTCTTTCTTTAAAAGCTACTTCTGGGGAGGGAGCAGGCTATTGTAATGGTAAGTTTCACTCCCGAGAGGAAGAAAGAGTTGATAATCAATCAAAAATGAGGCATTCCTTTGAGTTTCTGCAGTTTTCTTACTATATTGTAAGAGGCTTTTAATTTTTTTCTGTAAAATACACAGGAAACGTTTTGGTGTGTGCACACGTAATAAGAGCAGTCTTCGGAGTGGCACTGAAAGAAGATTTTATGAACGGGGTGGACAGATACATACCACTCCGGGGCTTCAGTGAGAACCCAGAATTCCCAGAGGAGGATTTACATTCAGAATGTTGAAGTGAAAAATCCTCCTGGTTCAGTAGCTTGCAGTTAAGTCTGGAAGAACATTTTACGTCTGGAAGAATTCATTTCTCCAAACCTCTCTTCTGGCCGTGTGTATCATGAAAGATGGGATAGCTCGTGCTATAGAAGCATCGCTTGCCTGAATCTGCTGAAGGCATTTTGCATTTCATTTGAGGGACCATGTGTTTGGCATGATGAGGACCACTGACAACTTTGATAAGAGCAGTGCCACTCTACGCCCTAACAGGACCCCCAAGGGAAGGTACATTTACCTGGAAGTGTTCCTGGAGGGGGGAGCTCCCTGGGGTTTTACTTTGAAAGGTGGCTTGGAGCACGGAGAACCATTAATCATCTCTAAGGTACGTTTCTTTTTCCAATATTATCTTTATTCAAATTGTTTTTTTCATCTTTTGTCAGGTTTGTCAAAAATGCCAAAATAATGCTGATGATTGCCTGAATATTGCTTAATTTGCTGTTTCATACCTTTCTGATTATCTGGAATTACTTCAGATAGCATGTGTTTGAAAGAAAAATGCATCTAGCTCATTTATTCTGTGAAATCCCAGGAAAAATGTGCTCGTTCCATGGATAATCTTTTTTTGTGAATGAAATAGTGTAAAATCAATGCCCACATGAGCTTTTCAGTTATAAATCAGATTAAAGATTAACAACATGGATAAGTGGTGGCATAGTATATGTTCATGTGTAGAAAAATACCTGCTCTTTCTCCCTTCAACTGAAAATTTCTAGCAATTATAAATATTTTAGAATGTGTTTCTAATTCTGGATAATTGATTGCATAAATATTATTTATTGCTTTTTTACATACTCAGAGAAGAGAATTAAATCAGCTTCAGGATAATTCAAGAGCAAAGTACTATTTCTGCCTCTTCTATTTATCTGTATATTTAAATTCATGTTTAAACCTTAGTCATCCTGTAACATGCCTCAATTCTCCCTTTATCATTTGGTGTGGGTAGTTATACCCATTGAATGAATCCTTTTTGTGCATTAGGATTACTATCTCTGCTTTTCTCTTAAAAGTACAGAGACTAATATTACTTTATAATATTTCTTTTAACTTTTTGGAATATTAACAGTCTAATACAACATAATATAAGTGCTTTTCACACATGTACATTCCTTAAGAAACATTTGTAATTGAGAAAAAA
Source organism: Galeopterus variegatus (assembly GCF_000696425.1). Lineage (NCBI taxonomy): Eukaryota > Metazoa > Chordata > Mammalia > Dermoptera > Cynocephalidae > Galeopterus > Galeopterus variegatus. Next base: position 204,777 of record NW_007729890.1, read on the forward strand.
TTTTTTCATAGTTTGAGGGTAGAAAAAAGATAATATGCATTGCGTTTGAGTTCTGTTATCTGTTAATGTTGTTTTTTACATCCCCAAAACTGTGTGTTTTGAGGGAGACCAAAGTGATTCTTACTGTGGATGAGACAGTGGGAATTGGGTTTCACAGTAGCCAGCCAAGAGTGTGCAGGATACCACTGTAAGCTGTGTGACTTTTCCTTAACTTTCCTAAGGAAAACAGAAGATATGTGCATATGTACGCCTATCAGTTAAAAAAGTGTCCAGCTGTAAGAAACTGAAAACCTGATTTACAGTGGCCCTAAGTAAATTGGGGCTTGTTTTTCTCATAGTACAAAAAGAGCATAGGTGGGTTGTCCAGGCTAGGAGAAGCAGCTCAGTAATGGCATCGAGGACCCCACTTATCTCTCCATTCTGTGGTTCTTATGATGTTGGCTTTTGTCTTCATGGTTGCATCATGGATGCCACAACTCCAGCATTGCATCTTCATTCTGGGCAGGTTTTTGGCTTTTTGTTTTGGCTTTTTTTTTCCCCATCAGACTTTTGCTTACATCTCATTGACCAGAACTGTGCCACATGCCTGCCCTTAGGGCAATCACCCGCAAAGGAGAAGGAGAGTGTCATGACTAGTTTAGACTGATTAGGATTTCTCTTATAGGTTCAGTGATAGGGACCTACCCTTCCTGAAGTCAAAAGAAATTTGCCTAGTATTTAAGCAAATTAGGCTTCTTTTTGCAGGAAGAAGGAGGAAATGGCTGCTGGATAAACATCTGAGAATGTCTGTGACAAACATAAATACAATCTCTGCATTTTAAAACTCTGATTGTACATCAATTTGTCTGGCCTTTAATGATAAATTATTATGTTTCCATACATTGGAATACTGCCTGCTGTCAGAAAGGTCTAACCCTGCCACTAATGAGACAGCCTCTCTAAGCTATCATTGTATCTGCAGGATGCAGTGGTAGACAACTATCTACCTTAGTGGGGTGTGTAGGGATTAAATGTGACCATTCATTTAGCATACTGCCTGATACATACAAGGAGCTCAGAAAAATCATAGCAAAGATTATGGTTTTATTACTTTTCGTTATTGTGGGAGACATTTGTATTCGGAGACAGGTTTGGCTGCTGTACATAGATCCAAAATAACAATAACTTAAACAATATAGGAATTTATGTATCTCTCACATAACAGTCTGAGCATAAACCAAACTGAGAGATGGCTCTGTGGTGTCAGGGACACAAGTTCCTTCTATTTCCTTACTTCCATCCTGGTGAGATGCTCCATCTGCATGGTCCAAAGTGACTAGCCACTACCTTTGCTTTCTAGTCGGGAAGAGGTGGGAAAGAGAACGCAATCTCCTTCCTTTGCAGGGTAAAACCTGGTACAGTCTGCTCTGTCTGATATGGCAGCCAGCAACCATATGTGGCTATTTCCATTTCAATTAAAGGTTAATAAAATGAAGTAAAATTTAAAATTCTGTTTTTCATTTGCACTAGGCACATTTCAATTGTTACATATCTCCAAAGCTCTTGAACTTCTCTCCCTGTGTTGTCTGTCAGGCAAACTCCTATTCATCCAAGCTACAGTTCTTCTTCTTTCTGAAGTTATCCTGATTTCATCAAGCTAAGTTAGGCGGTCTCTTCTATACTTATTCATGTACTTATTACATCAAATCATAATATTGTATTTATGTTGATTGCCTTTTCAGAATTCCATGGGCCTTTTTAGGGCAGGGACTATCTTCATCACTATCACATCAGACCCAGAGCTTGGATGCACAAATATTTGTTGAGTAAATGAAAAGGCATGGCTATGTCTTATTCATCTTGCATTTTCAGGATCTTGCACAGTGCCTGGCACAAAGTAGGTGCTCAATAACTTTTATTGACTGAATAAGCAAAAGACAAAACAGAGCAGTGGGCAGTGTAAGCAGGGAGGCAGACTCCCATGAGATGAGGATTCCAGGCAGATCTCTAGAGATGGGGCGTGGATGATTCCTATTGCTGCTGTAACAAACGGCCACAAACTTATTGGCTCAAAACAGCACAAGTTTATTATTACAGTTCTGTAGGTCAGAAGTCTGACACAGGTCCATCGGGCTAAAATCAAGGTGTCAGCAGGGCTGTGCTCCCTTCTAGAGGTCCTAGGGGGGAATCTGTTTCCTTGCCCTTCCTAGCTTCTGGAGGCTCCCCGCAGTCCATGGCTCATGGTTCCCTTCCTCCGTCTTCAAAGCTAGAAACATTTAGGTTGAGTCTGTCTACCATGGTATCACTCCAACCTCTAACTCTGCCTCCCTCTTCCATTTTTAAGGACTCTTGTGATTACATTGGGCCTACCAGGATAATCCAGGCTAATCTCCCTATTTTAAAAATCAGCTGATTAGGGCCGGCCCGGTGGCGCACTGGAGAGTGCGCCGCTTGGGAGCAGCGCTCCCACCCAGGGTTCGGATCCCATGTGGAGACCGGTTCCCGCTCACTGGCTGAGCGCGGTGCGGGCGCAACACCTAGGGTTGCAATCCCGTTGCCGGTCCCCGGTACTGACACGACACCAAGGGTTGCGATCCCGTTACCGGTCAGTAAAAAAAGACAAAAAGGAAAAAAAAAAAATCAGCTGATTAATAACCTTAATTCCATTTGCAACCTTTGCCATATAACCTAACATATTCACAGGTTCCAGAGATTAGAACATGAATGTCTTTGGGGAGAGAGTACATTATTTTGCCCACCACAGGGCATTTGATCACTGGTGAAAGTCCTTATAATTAATGCCATACTGTTGATGAGACTAAAGTGAAATTTAGTGGCTGATCATGTGTATGCCAGATCCTTTTTCTAGGACAATGAAAAATGTGCTCCTACACTGCTAACCAAATGTCCCAAGGTAGGGTGACTTCCCATTTTAGGGGAATGGAAAGGATAGTACACATTGAATCACACATATGAAAGGCATGTACACATTATACAAAGCAGTTATAAACTGCCAGGTTATGGATGACAATATAATGAATGGAGTATTATCTTTCTTTAGGTACAAGTGAGACAGGAGAATGAATGGGGAAAGGAACTACAAAGGGGTGGCAATAAAAGAAATCATTTTCGAATTGCTTTCTTTGGGATTTAATGTCCTTGAAAAGGAAAGGTGGGGTTGAGGAAAGAGTCTCTGTAATCTGTGAACTTTGAAAAGAAAGGGTAACTTTTAAAATAGTGATTGTAAGTGGATGCTCAGGTAATTCAATAGTTCAGGAAGTTGGCAGCATGATTTTGTTATGACTCACTCAGTCTGTGTTGTGGCTAGGAAAAGCAGTTCCACCTGCAGTGGGGATGCACCTGCTTCCAGGGTTCATAAATCAAGTAACAATAACAGTAATAAATAACAACTATTGCTGGCCTTTTCTGAGTGCTGTGTCACAGGCTCTATTCCAAAAGATCTGCTTGTGTTAACTTGTTTAATTTCCACAGCTCCACAAGGACAGTAATACTATTATCCCAATGTTATACATGAGAAACTGGGACACAGTGATAAAGTTGGGATTTGAACCCAGGCATTCTGGTTCCAGAGTCTGTGCACTTAACACACTATGCTTTAGTCACCATTGCCTACCAAATATTTGGTTCTATCTAGATTCTAGAGCTATTATCTGGGTGAATTATAGAATTGATCTTTTGTTGTACAAGTTTTAAAATCTATTAGAGCAAAATTTTTTTTAAAAACTTAGTCCTATAAGGTCCTGTAATGTAGGTATGACTACTGCTCAAGCAACCCCTTTAAGTAATTCAAGACCCATATGTTTATAATGTCTTCACCTAGAGAGGTACTTCTTTGCACCTTTCAGATGTGGGCTTCAGAACTTGAAGGTGAACCTCTGCCCCAGTCTCTTGTCTCATGTTATCAGCACCCAGAAATGTGCTGGTCAAGGCATTGCTCCATCAGTGCTTGTATTCCTGATTCCTATGCCCCTGAGAGGTATCTTTGCTCTAGCTGGACTGTCTCTGAATCACCTCATGTATAAATCCTACTGTTCCATCCTGCATACCATCAGCCCTCCTTCCCCTATAACACCACCATCCTCTTCCTGTCAGTCCAAACCACAACCTCCTCCAGGCCTTGTACACCAAGCCTCGACTCACTAACCCTATCCCTTCTCCATCTTCCCATTCTGTATCTGTAGGGGTGATTATTAGCTATGCGAGATAGGAGGCACCCTCAAACATATGTCCCCAGGATTCCTGTTGGCTGACACTACTTAGATTTTAAAATGGACTCTTTCATTGGGTTCTTCTAGCCTTAGTGATATGATCTAAAATCGTATTAGTTCTCTTTATAATTTCTGCTCTGGGGAGAATCATCCAAAACATTTCAACCAGCCTACCATTTTAAAGAAAAATGAAGTGCTTTACTGTACTGTGAGAGACCTTAGAAATAAAAACAGTCCACGGGGTAGGAAATTACTCATTTCAAAGTGAATTGCCTGGACCATGTTGGGATCTTCTCATTTCTGGATGTTCTAGATCCATCTGTTCAGATTCAGCCCTTTTCACTTTCTAGCTTCCTTGGTGCTCCTTGGTTTTGACAAACCAACCTCAAAAACACCATCTCTCTTGGCCCATTTCTTCTGCGAGAAAACAAGGCTTATTTTACCAGTTCTTCAGTAATGGTCCCTGAGTTCAATTTGAAATTAATTTTTAGGCAGTTCCCCAAGCCTCTGGGCTGGTTAATTTGGTTCATTTTGAAGTCATCTTTTTCATCTCCTTCCAAGTACCTGGTTAGATCAGCTTGTTATTCTGACCTTTTAAAATAGCCAGTCCTTTCAGAGTTTCTTTCCTTACCTTTCCTGCTCTTGCTTTAGCATCCTTTGCCCTTCATACCAGAGTAGCCTCGTCCCTTTGCTGCCCTTAAGCTAATTTACTTCTTCGCTCATTGTTCAGTCCACCTTTGTCCTACGTTTGCATTAATTCCTCCTTCTCCTCACGTCCCCATCACCTTTATTCATGCTGTCTTCCAATAAAGGTAGGTGTTCATATTTGATATCCTGCCAATAAATTGCAATATCTTTAAGGCCAAATGGATTTTATTCATGCTGTGTATCCTGCTTCTCCAAGCAAATTACTTCTTATTTCACACATAGCAAATGCTCAATAAATGTTAAATGACTTAGAAGATTTTAGAGCTATAAGGAATCTCAGCAATCATATAATCCAACTTCCTTATTACAAAGGGAGAAAACTGAGACACAAGAAATTTCATTTATTTGCAAGTTTCTGCCTTAGCAAACAAATTGTGTGTGTGTGTGTGTGTGTGTGTGTGTGTGTAAAGCCCAGCTAGTGAGGCAGTAATTGCTTCCTAGTTGTTTCATTTATACTTTTGTATGTTCTAGCTTCCCTGTTAAAATGGTGTGTGTAAAGCCCAGCTAGTGAGGAAGTAATTGCTTCCTAGTTGTTTCATTTATACTTTTGTATGTTCTAGCTTCCCTGTTAAAATGTTAACTTCTAGAAGTTTCTTTCTTTCCTTTCTTCCTCCTTTCCTTCTTTCTTTCCTTCTTTTCTTTCCATTACCCAAGGTGCCTAAACTATGCATCACAAATATGAAAATGTGTTAACGAATAAAGAGGAAGATAAATGAATATTAAAAAGGATCTTAAAAATCTTTTTTAGAAAGCTGTCTAGAGCAGTGTGCAAACAGGATAGAAGAAAAACCTGTCTAAAAAAATAAGGCAAGCTGGTTAAGTTTGATTCTCAACTTAACAATGTCTTACACATATGTAATGCTTGGTAAATGTCTGTTGAATTAAATCTTACTGTGAAAAAAGGGAAACCCGTGTTTTTATTTAACCTAAACTTTACGATCCTATCACTGTTGTTGGAAATAACTTTTGCTCAAGTAGCATGCTGATGTGGTGTGCCAAGTGGATCTTAATATCAGTAAGAACTCTGCTTTCTTTTAAAGCTAATAGATTCCTAAGGCTTTGCCTCCTATATAGGGAACACAATTTAATTTAAGAAATATTTATCTCATTTCAGTGAGCCCACAGTGTGTGATTGGTGACACATAATGAGAGTCTTTCCATTAATCTTTGGAAAAACAAAACCTCAAAGGACATTCTGGATCTTAACTAGCCCATAGAAAGATTCTTCCACATCTCTCCCTTTGATGTAGTTCCAAACAGTGACCATCTTATCCAAAGAGCTGCAGAGTCGTTTTTCTTCCACTTGGTCCATCCCAAGAGTCCATCCATCTCTCGTGCTCTGACATCCCAGGCACTTCTCAATGAAACAAAATGAGGGAAAGATTCTCAACTAAATCCAAGCACTGTTTCTCCCCCCTTTTTAATGATTTTCTCCACCAAAGCTGCATTGGTACACTGTTTGTGTGTCTCGATCTGTAGAGTGGAAGTGACAATTCTTTCCTGCCTTCAGAGGTGGCTTTTTTAGCTTGGCAGACTGATGTGCAGAACACTGTGTCCTGGGCATCTGAGCCTGAATTTGCTCTTACGTCAACTGCATTTTTTCATCCCTCAGCATCTATTTATTATATCCTTCACCCTTTTGAACTGCATTTTTTTTTTGAGATTTAGAGATTTTATCTGAATCTTTATTTTTAAATGTTCTTTGATATGTTCATATTAATTTGTTTGTAATTTCTATGTTATCTTTTTTTTTTTTTTTTCACTTTAGGCAATGCTTTCCAGTATAGCAAAATACACGTTCCAGACAATCTAGGGCTTGGAGTGAAAATAAACAAGTTTCATTTCTACCATATTCTTTATTGGCGTTGTGACTATGGGCAAGTGACTTAGCTTTTCTGAACCTCAGTTTCCTAATCTTTAAAAATCTTTCCTAATGGAGTTGTTACAATTCTCCAATGAATTAAGCTATGCACCAGTACTTTGAAATGACAGAACACAATCCAGATGTTGGTTACGATATGATGGCATGGACTGGTGGTGGAATAATAGATATCCACTTATATAACAACTCATATAACAGAGATGATACTTGGCTGGTTTTCCATATCATGGCCAGCAGTGACCACCTCACACTAAAACATTGAACAGATAACCCCCTGAGCTCATAGTGCTTGTATTCCAATAGAGAGAGACTGGCAATAAATATGTTTGCACATGATAATTTCAGGGTATGGTAAGTGTTATTAAAAAAAAAATTCAATATGAAGTTTCCAGAGTGGTTGTATCTGTGTGGTAAAGGTTTACATTAAATAGGGTGATTAGAGCTTTTGGGGTGATGACATCCGAGCTAAGACCTAATGGATGAAAAATAAAAATTCAGACATGCAAAGAGGTTTGTAAGTTGGGTTGAGGCAGGAAAGTCTTGGAATGTTCCAAAATCAAAAAGAAAGTCAGTGTAATTAGAGCATAGTAAGCAAGGGAGAGAGTGATATGAGGTGAAAATGGAAAGGTAGGCAAGGGTCAGATCATAAAGGACCTTGCAGGTTGTGGAAAGGACCTTGGACTGGATTTAAATGCAGGGTGTGAGGGTATATCACACCATGAACCTTTTCCTACTCATGGTAAGATGGGCCAATTGCATGTACTTAAGTTAAGCTCTGGGAGATTTTCAGTGCTGGATCCTAAAGCTCCCCTCTCTTCTCTTCCTCGTATACATTTCTTTTTTTCTTTTTTTCCTTTTTGTCTCTTTTTTACTGACCGGTAACGGGATCGCAACCCTCGGTGTTGCGCCCGCACCGTGCTCAGCCAGTGAGCGGGAACCGGTCTCCACATGGGATCCGAACCCTCGGCGGGAGCGCTGCTGCACCCCCAAGCGGCGCACTCTCCAGTGCGCCACCGGGCCGGCCCCCTCGTATACATTTCTAAGTCACTTCATGGGCCTACAACAGGACAGGGCCTTCCAAAAGACACTGTCAAAATTCATTGTAGCTTATGGAATGATACAAAAATAAACAGAAAATATTCTTTTTTTGGTGAGTTGGGCAAAAGTCGTTTCCCTCCACCCCATAACTGTTCATCTTTTGGGTTATTTTTCACTCCAAGCAGACAAGATTTACTGGGGTTGCTTTTGTCACAGTAATATGACTAACTTTACTGAGGTCCTGCTCTGTAGCAGGCATTCTTGCTCAAGTGAGCCTCACAAAACTCTCTGAGATACTACTATTATTTCCATTTTATTGAAGGTACTGGAAGCTTGCTGAAGGTCATAAAACTGGTTAGGGGCAGAGCTAAGTCTTTCTAAACTTTAAGCCTGAAAAATTCCTTTTAAAGTAAACACTGCATTGTTATTTTGTAGTTCCAAAGAACCCTTCCATCTACATTATCCCATAGAATGAAAATCTGGTTAAAAAGTGGGATGGGTGAACTGTGTGAAACAGGCAGGCAACTCGTGGCCCGTGTGGTGAAAGGGAGGGCACAGCTGGCTCTACCAGTGTGATGTCAGCATTGAGAATTAAACTGGACTCTCCACAGCTTCCCAGACTCTGCTTGCTGCTACTTCTGCCAGGTTCTAGCCTTGGTCTCAGTCCACCACTCTGATTGTTTGGGCTACATACATTCCATCACATGGGTAGCAGTGATAAAACCTCGATCCCCAAATCAGACCTGGTACCCAAGAAGCAACACTAAATGAGTATTAAACAGTTTAAAGGTAATAGGGGCTCAATCCAGTTAATAGAAGGAAACAAACTTGAGCTGCAAACTGATACAGCACTGATCCGCCGGGGTACTTCAAGTTCATGCCACCCATCTTGGTCAAGGGACCCAGTTATGAGATGGGCACCTCAGCAGATGATCTTTCATTAGGGAGTGTCCACGGTACCAAGCCTTATCTCATTTTGCTTGTCCCTTTCTAGCTTATGCTTAATTCATAGTATAGTACATCTGCTCTACTCTTCCAGATTGATCTATTGCTTAGTTTGCTATCTCCATGCTCGATCCGTCTGCTTGGGTTCCAGGACTCTAGTTAGCATTCACCTTCTCGCAGAGTGTACTTTCTGGCTCTCCTAATGGTACACTCACTTGACATAATACTGGGAACTCCACACACAACTGTTGCCCTCAAAGTGGTTGCTGCCATCTAGGGTCGTCACTCCACTGGGTTTAGCTCTTGCCTGTTCTTGGTTCCTGGAAACCTGGTTCACACAGATCCTAACATTCTAAAGATCTCAAAATTTGAAAATATCTGTGACATGAATTTGGAATCAAAACACAGGCAATTTAAGTAGAAATAAGCATTCTTCTTAGTCAGACTAAGTGCTTCACACTTTGGGTGTTAAATTATATCCTGAGCCTCACATTTGCTAGAAGGTAGGAAAAAAGATTGGACTTCTAGAACTAATTGTCTTTCTCTCTTTTTTTTTTTTTAGCAACTGGCTGGTACAGGGATGCAAACTCTTGACCTCAGTGTTATCAGCACTATGCTCTACTGAATGAGTCTCTTTTCTTTTGAAAAAATCAAATTTTTAATGGGGGACATTATATGGGTATAATTTAAGCTTTTACCATCTTGTGTGTGTCCTCTGAGAAGTTCACATTTTTTTAGGTCTTGTCTCATGGAAACTGGGAAATGAGCTGATGGAATTCAGACCCAGGATCTGGCTGGGTTCCAGCAGTAAATACACATGTGGCGTGTTAAGATAGATAATTAAAAGACTAGGAGAGTGAGTAAACTTTTGGGAACGGAAAGTCAGAAAATAGCTGACACATTTCTCTTATGCCTTGTTTTTTGTTTTTTGTTTGTTTTTCATATTTTTACTTTTGAGTATTTGCTAATGAGCGGCAAGTCAAAAACAAAGCAGTCATTGACCTAAGTATAAGACAGAAGAAGTAGGAAGGTTAAAAGAATTAGTCTTATTCTTCAGGATTGTATTCACAGTTGCTTGGCTAAAAGTCTACAGTTCAATAAGTTGTTGGCACTCTGTTGAAAGAATTACTATCACAGTTTCCCCTACATATGTAAGTCAACAAATTTGACCTTTAAGAACAGTCAGTGTAGGTCCTTCCAGTGGACCAAGACACATTGCAAATTTCTGAACTTGGGCACTATAAAGTACTACTTCCATCTTGCTTCTTTAACAGAGAAGGCAAAATAAAGAAGGGAGGACTGCATGGTAGAAAGAAGGAAACAAATATGTAATAACATTATTTATATTTATTTAGTTTCTGCTGTGGGTCATATACTATGTTAGGTTCTTTTTTTATTTTGTAGAGTAAGATTGTTTTTATCTATGAGGAAAGAGGTTTTTCATAAATGATGAAGTTAGGATTTAAAGCTAAGTCATTTCATTCATTCACAACCATATTTAGTCAATATGTTATTTATTGAATGACTACAAGATGACAGCCCTGGGAAACAACAACAGATTTGGGTACAGAGGTTCCTATACCCAAAGAGGGCATGTTTTTCCTTTTTCTTTTTATACCACTGAAGCAGACCTGCCACCGCCGCGTTCACATTCCCTCACCCCTCCCTTCTGTGTGCATTGGCCCCACGTCCAACCATCAGCAGGTGCAATTCTTTGCTTAAGGGCTTTTCTTTTGCCTCCCCTTTACCACTAGAACTGAAGACAACAGAGCAGCCCTCCTCCCATGACTGACTGGAGCTGGTATGTATAGGTGCAATTCTTTGCTTAAGGGCTTTTCTTTTGCCTCCCCTTTACCACTAGAACACTAGAACTGAAGACAACAGAGCAGCCCTCCTCCCATGACTGACTGGAGCTGGTATGTATAGCCCAGTCCTCTCATGCCTCGGATGGGATAACTCCGAGGTGTGTATTTTCCACTAGCTCCTAGAGCTTCCCGGCAGAATTAAGCTCCAGGTGCCCACAGCTGTAGGCTTGATACTGCATCTGTGTCACTTGCTTTCCCCTCCCTACCTCACTTGCCCACTCTCCTGTTTTCCTTACTTCTTATATAAACTACTTGTATTTAAAGTCTTGTCTCAGGCTCTGCTTCTGAGGAAACCCAAATCAAGACAGCCACCATTTAGAAAATGCTTACTAAGTGAAAGCCAGAACCCTAAGTCTAATGCAGATCTGTTTCCAAAGTCCATGGTCTCTGACTCTACCATGGAATTCAAGCTGGAAGAATCCCCTCGTATCTTAGACCTAATCTTTGCTAGGGCACTAAATGTGCAGTAGAAATTCATCCCCAGATATGATATTTCACAGTTCTCAGTTTCATCTTCCATCCTCTCACAGGATGGGCCTGTTTTCTCATTTTCTCCACTGAATTGGTTGATAAGCCTCATTCTGCTTTCATCATCCTTCATTTCTCTGTGGGAATCAAGCACCAGGAGACTTTCTCTCTCCCCTCTGAGAGTAGGATCTAGTCTCTCTTTTGTTCTATAGGTCAGTGGTTAAGGAAAATGTGACCATCCGAGCAGAATAGACAGAAAAAATTATTTATTTGGTGCTCTCTGAGGATAGTGTCTTTTCTAAAATTTTATTTATGTTGTTTCTTTTCTTAATCAATTCATACTACAAACATAGCACAAGAAGACATACTGTTTTTAGTCCAGAATATTTGACAGAATAACATGCCAGTAATAAGAAGTTTCACATGTAAGCAGGTAATAGAGTAGAATATAATTTCAACCCCCTGAAATAGCAGAATAACTCTTTAACACTAAAATGTTGTTTCCTTGAATAATTTGTACCACTGCCAAATTCAGTACAAGAAACTTCTTTTCTTTGGGGGCTATTTCCCCCACAATGTCAATATTCTTTAACTCACTGTGTTGTCCATTCCTAATTTCCTTGTTTTTTGCTTGAGTTCATTGAAGACTGACAAACAGTAGCTTCGTGTGACAGCTTGAGTCTGCTTTAAATCTCAACTTGATCTTGAATGGATAGAATAATGAATAGGTTTTGTGTCATATAATTCATGTTGTCAGTTATATGAAATTGGCAGTTCAAGAGAAACTGAATATGCTTTCAGTACTCTCTTTTCTGAATTCATATTTGAATGTAATTAAAGCAAAAGACATTGTTCCTTCTTTTAGTTGAAGCACTATTGTAGCAATTTGAACTCAGAATAATGGAGCAATAAACATATGCTCTATTAAAAAATAGGTGAGGTAGATAAGTGTTTGATTCTTTGTATTAATGGAAATTAACATATGTTTTTAAAAATTTGGTCTGTGCATGTGTGAGTACCAGGAGGAGTATTTCATTATACTGAGGGGGTCTTAGCAAGTTAGTGCTCATTTGAACTCATGGCATTGATTGCTGAAAACAGTGTTGCCTACTTTAGCTCCAGGAAGACTGTGAAATAGGAAATAAGACTTTCAGAAAGTAGAACAGAAGAAAATCATCTCCCATCCTCCATCTCTCAAGTAAGGGAAAAGATGCATTCTTCATAGTAAAAATTCCCTGGTTTGTCCTATTTATGCTGTCGTTTCATGGAGATTAAAAATACACCTTTCTGACCACAGTGGTGTGTTGGACTTGCAGAGGCAGAGAACATACCTTAGGATACAAAGTGGAGTTGGAGGGGACCAAGGGGGTAGTGGTAGG
>NW_007729890.1:217472-225565 GCF_000696425.1 Galeopterus variegatus
ATCCTCCATCTCTCAAGTAAGGGAAAAGATGCATTCTTCATAGTCAAAATTCCCTGGTTTGTCCTATTTATGCTGTCGTTTCATGGAGATTAAAAATACACCTTTCTGACCACAGTGGTGTGTTGGACTTGCAGAAGCAGAGAACATACCTTAGGATACAAAGTGGAGTTGGAGGGGACCAAGGGGGTAGTGGTAGGGGGTGGGGGATAGTTGGGTGGGGGACACGGGGTACAAATGCAATTTGTGGTAATGGGCAAGCTGCCAGTGTGAATCTGGCCTTCACATCTTGGACACGAGGGGTGACAATCAGCGATGTATTTCATGAATACTCATAACTAATAATAAAAAAAATACACTTTTCCATACATTGCAGGGGGAATGTAAAATGGTTCAGCCACTTTAGAAAAGCAGATGGCAGTTTCTTAAAATGTTAAACATAGTTACCATATCACTCAAAAATTATACTTCTAAGTATATATCTGGGAGAGATGAAAACAAAGACTTATGCTCAAATGTTCATAGCCTCATTATTCACAATAGCCACAAAGTAGAAAAATCCCAAATGCTCATCAACTGGATAAGCAAAATGTGGTATAGCCATATAGTGTAATATTGTTTGGCAATAAAAAGGAACTGAGTGTTGATACATGTTACAACATGCATGGACCTCAAAAATATTATGCTCAGTGAAAATAACCAGACACAAAAGAACACATCTTATGTAACTCCATTTATATGAGATGTCCAGAAAAGGCAAATTCAAAGAGACAGACAGAAGATTAATGGTTGCTAAGGCTAGAGATCAGAATGCAGAGTGACTATAAATGGGTACAAGGTTTCTTTTTGAGATGATGGAATGTTCTGAAAGTAAATCATGGTGATGGTTGCACAACTCTGTAAATATATTAAAAATCAATAAATTGTAAAGAAATAAACTACTTTTATTTTGGTGCCTGTAATAAAACCTAGAAGAAACAAAAGAAGAAAGAAAATAAATAAGAACGACAACATAAACTATTACCCACCATGTTAAGGATTCAGCATTAATTTAATTAACCAAAATTTAACATAGTAGAGAAAGTTGACCAAAATAAAGCTCTTAAAAATATTGCCAAATCCTAATTATTCAAAGAATCATAAAAATATGATTTATATCATTTAGTAGATGAACTGCAAAAACCTTGTACTGAATGAAAGAAAGCAGGCACAACAGAATACGTACTGAATTATTCCATTTATATGAATTTTTAAAACAGGCAAAATGAATCGCTGGTGAAATAAATAGAACAATCGTTGCCTCTGTGGATGGAGACTGTGTACAAGGTGTACAAGGCATCTTTCTGGGGTGATGAAAATGTTCCATATCTTAATAGTGGTGTGGGCTATCTGGATGTATGCATTTGTCAAAACTCATTGAATTGTACCCTTCAGATTTGTGCATTTTACTGCATGTAGGTTATACCTTAAATAAAGTTTGATACCTTAAATGAAGTGTGAGACAGGAAGAAATTGACTGGCCAATGGAAGTACGGAACAAAATAGAAGATTTAGAAATGGACCTGCTATATAGATAAGAATTTAGTATAAGAAAAAAGAAGAATTTTAAATCAGTGGGGGCAAAAAAGGATTTTTCTTTTTTCTTTTTTTTTTTTTTTGCAGCTGGTGGGTACAGGGATCTGAACAACTGACCTTGGTGTTACAAGATTGTGTTCTAACCAAGGATTTTTAAAATAATAATACTGGGACTAGAAAAGATAAAAGCTGGACCCACTTTATTTCTGACACCAAAATAAGGCCAGATGAACAAAAGATTTAGTTATAAAAATCAAAATAAGTTTACTTTATATATGTCTTTTTTTGTTTTATATATATCTGCATTGTTTGAATACTTTTATAGCAAGCACGCTTAAAAAAATTTTTTGTGGTAAAATATATGTAACATAGATTTTACCATTTTAACTATTTTTTGGTGGATAGTTCAGTGGCATTCACATATTCACATTGTTGTGCAACCACCACAGCCATCCAGCTCCGGAACTTTTTTTTTTTTTTTAACGGTAAGGGGATCGTAACCCTTGGCTTGGTGTCACTCGCACCGCGCTCAGCCAGTGAGCGCACAGGCCATCCCTATATAGGATCCGAACCCGCAGCCGCACAGCGCTCCCAGTGCCACACTCTCCCAAGTGAGCCATGGGGTTGGCCCATCGCCGGAACATTTTATCTTTCCAAACTGAAACTCTGTACCTATTAAACACCAACTCTCCATTCCGCACTACTCTCCAGCCGCAGCTTCAGGCAACCACCATTCTACTTTCCATTTTCGTTAATTTTACTACTCTAGGTACCTCATACAGGTAAGAATCATACAGTATTTGTCCTTTTGTGACTGGATTATTTCTCTTTGCATAGTGTTTTCAAGGTTCATCCAGGTTGTAGCATGTATCAAAATTTCATTCTTTTTTAAGGCTTAATAATATGACATTATATGTATATAGCACATTTTGATTATCCACTTATCAGTTGATAAATATGTAGGTTGTTTCCACCTTTTGGCTATTGTGAATAATGCTGTTATGTACAGGGGTATAAAAATACCTATTCAAGTTACTTTTTTCAATTGTTTTGCATATACACCTAGAAGTGGAATTGCTGGATCATATGGTAATTCTATGTTTAATTTTTTGAGAAACTGCTATACTGTTTTCCACAGTGGCTGCACCATCAGCAATTCAATGGGGTTCCAATTTCTCCACATCTTTGCCAAGACTTGATATTTTATGTTTTTGTTTCTCTTTAATAATAGCATTCTCAATGGGTTTGATGTGGTATCTTATTGTGGTTTTGATTTGCATTTCCTTTATGATTGGTGGTTTTGAGTATCTTTTCACGTGCTTATTGGCTATCTGTATATTTTCTTTGGAGAAATGTCTGTTCCAACTCTTTGCTCATTTTTAAAATTGAGTGTTTGTTTTTTGTTGTGGAATTGTAGTTCTTTATATATTCTGGATATTAATCTCTTACCAGATATATGATAAATATTTTCTCCCATTCTGTGGGTTGCCTTTTTACTCTATTGATAGTATCCTTTTATGCACAAAAATTTTTAAATTTTGATGAAGCACAGTATTTTTTTCTTTTGTTGCCTGTGCTTTTTGTGTCAGATTCAAGAAATCATTACTAAATCCAATGTCATGAAAATTTCTCCTATTTTTTTTGTAAGATTTTTATAGTTTTAGCTCTTACATTTAGGCCTTTGATCTATTTTGAGTTAACTTTTGTATATGGTATAAGGTAATGATACAACTTCATTATTTTGCATGTGATATCCAGTTTTCCCAATACCATATGTTGGAAAGACTGTCCTTTCACTATTGAATGGTCTTGGCACCCTTGTAGAAAATCATTTCAGCATATAAGCAAGGGTTGATTTCTGGATTCTCTTTCTACTCCATTGGTCTGTATATCTGTCTTTATGCCAGTTTGTCACTGGTTTTGTTACTGTAGCTTTGTAGTAAGTTTTGAAATCAGGTGGTGGGAGACCTACAATTTTGTTTTTCTTTTAAAACATTTTTGTGTGTGTGGATATTTTGGGTCCCTTGAGATTCCATGTGATTTTAAGATGAAGTTTTTATTTCTGCAATAAATATCAGTGGGATTTTAATAGAGATTGCACTGAATTTGTAAATTGTTTTTGGTAGTACTGACATCTTAACAATATCAAGTTATCCAGTCCGAGAAAGTGATGTCTTTCACCCCAAATAGCCAAAGCAATCCTGAGCAAAAAAAATAAAGCCAGAGGCATAACACTACCTGACTTGAAATTATACTACAAAGCTATTGTAACCAAAACAGCATGGTACTGATATAAAAATAGACATTCAGACCAGTGGAGTAGAATTGAGAACCCAGATATCACCCCTCAGGCTTATAGCCATCTGCTATTAGACAAAGGCAACAAAAACCTACATTGGGGAAAAGACTGCCTCTTCAAAAGTGGTGCTGGGAAAACTGGATATCCATATGCAGAAGAAATGAAACTAGATATGCATCTCTCACCATACACTAAAATCAACTCAAAATGGTTAAAAGACTTAAGCATAAAACCTGAAACTGTAAAATTACTAAGGGCAAATATAAGTGAAACACTTCAGCAATTAGGTCTGGGCACAGGCTTTATGAACATGAGCCTGAATGCACAAGCAGCAAGAGAAAAAATAAACAAATGTGGCCATATCAAACTAAAAAGTTACTGCCCAGCAAAGGAAACAATCAACAGAGCAAAGCAACAACCTACAGAGTGGGAGAAAATTTTTGCTAACTATGCATCCAATAAGAGATTAATATCCAGAATATACACAGAACTCAAGCAATTATACAGTAAAATAACTAATGACCTAATTAAAAAATGGGCAAAGGAGCTAAATAGACATTTTTCAAAGGAAGACATACAAATGGCCAACAAATACATGAAAAAAACATCACTAGTCATCAGGGAAATGCAAATTAAAACCACATTGAGCTACCACCTCACCCCAGTTAGACTGGCTAAAATCAAAAAGAAGGTGAATAACAAATGCTGAGGAGGGTGTGGAGAGAAGGGAACACTCCCACACTGTCTGTGGGACTGTAAATTAGAACAACCACTATGGAAAACAATATGGAGGTTTCTCATACAACTACAGATGGATCTTCCATACGATCCAGCAATCCCTCTTCTTGGTATATACCCAGAGGAATGGAAACCATCATGTCAAATGGATACCTGCACTCCCATATTCATCGCAGCTCTATTTACAATAGCCAAGATATGGAACCAACCTAAATGGCCATCAATGGATGATTGGATAAGAAAAGTGTGGCAAATATATACCACGGAATACTACTCTGCCATAAAAAAGAATGAAATACTCCCATTTTCAACAGCATGGATGAACCTTGAGAAACTTATGTTGAGTGAAATAAGCAAAACACAGGGATAAATACCACATGTGCTCACTCATATGTGGGAGCTAGGAGAGAAAGGAAGGCAGGAAAGAAAGTCCATGGTAGTGTGGTGGTCTTACAGAGGGAGAGAACATTCCTAGGACTGCAAAGTGGAGTGGAGTGGAGAGGGGGAGGGAGAGGGTGGTTGGAGGACAATTGGTTGGGGACACGGCATATAAAAGCATTTTCTGGTAATTTGTATCATTAATATTCATAATAATAAAAAAATAAATAAAAATAAATAAAAAGCAATGAACTGTATAAATATAAATTATACTCATTTAAAATAAAAAAATGAACACATCAAAATAAAACAAAAAACAAAACAAAACAAAAAAGAAAGTGATGTCTTTCCATTTATCTGTGCCTTCTTTACTTTCTTTCAGCAGTGTTTTGTAGTTTTTGGTGTATGTCTTTTGCCTCCTTAATGAAGTTTATTCCTATGTATTTTATTCATCTTAATGCTATTGTAAATGGGATTGGTTTCTTAATTTCCTTTTCAGGTTGTTCATTGTTAGTGTGTAGAAGTATAGAAACATAACTAACTTTTGTGCATTGATTTTGTATCCTGCAACTGTGCTGAATTTTTTTTATGAATTTTATCTTTTTTATTTATTTAATGAGGTTTTCTACATATAAGATCATGTTATCTGCAAACAGAGATAATTTTACTTCTTTCTTTTTAGTTTGGATGCCTCATTTCTTTTTCTTGCCAGTTGCTCTTGCTAGAACTTCCAATTCTATGTTGAATAGAAGTGGTGAAAAGAGGCATCCTTGTCTTATTCCCAATCTTAGAAGAAAAGCATTCAGTCTTTAGCCATTAAGTATGACGTTAGCTCTGGTTTTTCATATATCATCTGTATTATGCCACACCTTTAAAAAAGTTATAAAAACATCAAAAGAAAATATAGATAAATATTTATATCATTTGGAGGAAGAAAAGCATGATAAGCAAAGCCAAAAATTATAAGAAAAAGAAAAGGTTGATAGATCTGACTATATAAAAATTGTAAATATCTACATCTCAAAAGCTTCATAAGCTAAAATGATGTGATAAATAGAGATAGGGTCCTTAATATAAAAAGATCTCTTACATATAAATAAGGGAACCCCATCCCCCAAAACCTAAATTGGCAAAGGACATAGCCGTGCAATTCACACACACTCAAAAAAATAACAACGGGTCAAATACTATCTAGGAAAAGTTTATTCTCCCTGGTAATGAAATAAATATAAATTAAAATTAGAAAAACTTTTTTTTAAACCTGTAAGACTGACAAAGACGAGAAAGAGTAATAATATGCGCTTGATATTGGTGGTAGTAATTTCACACATTTTCAGTGGGAATACGAGGGTACTTCAAAAAGTTCATGGAAAGATTTGTATTGTCTTTTAATTCTATTTTTCCACAAACTTTCTGAAGTACCCTCATACAGATTGACTTGGTCTTTCCTGGAGAGCACTAATGCTTAAAAATGTGCATGCCTAACAATTATATACCTCTGGGTTTATTCTAAAGAAATAATCATGTAAGATATATGTTCAAGGATGTCCACTGATATATCTAAAAGAACAAAAAGAAAAATATATAGGAAGGAAAAAATATATCATTAACTGTGGAGCCACTGAAAATGATAATGCAGATGATATGTGTACCCACACACACACATACACATATATGGAAAGACATTATGTATTTATATTCATAAATTTTTTAGTGAGAGAAGCAGATTGCTAAATAACATGCCTAGTGCAATCCCAATTTACTTACATGTTTAAATATATATTTCTGACAAAATTTGGGAGGATATATATACAAAAGTATTAAAAGTGATTGTATCTGGGTAGTAGGATTTTGAGTGATTTATATTTCTCTCTTTTTTTTTGTTTTTTGCTCATTTTAATTATTTATTATTATTATTTTTATTTTTTGGCAGCTGGCCGGTATGGGGATCCAAACCCTTGATGTTAGTGATATAACACTGTGCTCAAACCAACTGAGCTAACTGGCCAGCTCTTATTTTACTCTCTTTAATACCTTTTTCTAAAATTTCTACAATGAATGTGTAATCTTGTTGGAGTAACAGTTTCTATTAACTAAAAAATAGTGTTAATTTTTTTGTTGCAGTAAGATTTACAGCACATAATATTTACCATTTTAACCATTTTAATTAATTAATTTATTTTGGGCAGCTGGTCCAAACATGTGACCCTGGTTACCAGCACCATGCTCTCCCAAGTGACGTTTTAACATTTTTAAATGTACAAATCAGCAGCATTAAGTACATTGTTGTGCAACCATCACCACCATCCATCTCCAGATCTTTTTCATCTTGCCAAACTGAAACTGTCTTTACCCATTAAGCAATAACTTCCCATTACCCCCATCCTACTGATGACTTTTTTTTTTTTTTCCTTTTTGTCTTTTTCCGTGTCCGGCAACGGATCGCAACCCTCAGTGTCGCCCCCGTACCGGACCGGGACCGGCAACGGGATCGCAACCCTCGGCGTTGCTCCCGCGCCTCGCTCAGCCAGTGAGCGGGAACCGGTCTGTATGTGGGATCCGAACCCTCGGCGGGAGTGCCACCACGCTCCCAAGCGGCGCACTATAGCAGTGCGCCACCAGGCCGGCCCTACTGATGACTTTTTAAAATCAGGAAAATTCTACATTTATTCATGTTTATCCATTCTTTCCCCTTTCCAACTACACATATACTTTTAAAAAAAAATAAGTTTATTAAGGTATAATTCACATGCTGTACAATTCTCCTATCACACATACACCTTTGAAATACTGCAGCCCTCTGTTTTTTGTTTTTGTTTTAACTGGAAACAATTTTACCAGGCATAAAATACAATGTTGAAGGTGAATGCTCTTGAATTTATTGGGGAGAAATTATAGGGGAATAAGAATTTTATCTGCCATGTCCTATGTTTGAAACGTGTGTTCTATGTTTGAAAAGGAGCTCTGCATACCTTCAAAAACTGTTCAAAACTGGTTTTAGGTCCAGCTCCCCGTGAAAGTTGAGTTAAGCTCAAGAGCAGGAATCCATTAATAGGTCAACAGCAGGAGAGAAGGGGGTGGGGATTGGAAAGGGCCTTGAGCAGCT